>NC_091752.1:61175997-61288497 GCF_043380555.1 Nothobranchius furzeri | reverse complement strand
AGAAGGACTTCACATCAGCAGGCAGGTTTAAAACCTTTGTTTCTTTTTCCATCTGTGGTGGGCGCCTGATTGATGCTGGCTGTAATTAAAACGGGTGGGTGTAGCCGAGAGTCGGCCCTACTTTTAGACTTCATGCCTGAGAAGTGCACCGGCGAACCCCATCCAGCCTGCAGTTTTACTCTCCCATTAGCAGTTACTCAAATCAATTTGCTTTAATAAAGTACGTCTTCAGCTCTTATTCAAATATGTAAAACGTATTAGTGTCACCAGAGTTCCAGTCTGACATGTCAAAGCAGCTACAGCTTGCTGCTCATTGCTAAGCCATTAATTGATTTTTTTTTCCCCACATCCTATAATTTAATATGTCCACTGTATGTCAGGACGTTCAACGAGCAAACAGCCTGTGCTGGTGTGGGAAAGAATAGAAACAAAGGCAGTTCACCACATTAAGTCAGACAACTTAATTCCAACAGTGCAAATTGCACTCTTTTTCTATTGTTTCAGCTAAGTGGTTTCAAATGTGGCTGTGACTGTTTCCACTTATGTGCTCTTAGAAGGGATGAGTCATCTGAAACGCTCCTGAGTGCACTCACAGACAAAACAACTTTTAAATGTGTTAATACGGTAATTCAGGGCAAAATCTACTTTGCATTAAATCCAAAGAAGTGAAAAATCATTTAACTTCCTGTGAAAATTCCCACAACTGTGTGTGTGTGTGTGCGTGTGTGTGTGTGTGTGTGTGTGTGTGTGTGTGTGTGTGTGTGTGTGTGTGTGTGTGTGGGAAGGACTGCTGACCCTGTCGTCCATCTGCAGCTCCCTGTGACGCTAAACTAGAGAAAGGTTCTAGTTCATGGGTTCATTCATCATCCTTTTCCCAGTCTGAACTCTGGATTCTGTAAGGATTCAGCTGGGAGGGTTTGGAGCCGAGACTCCCGCTTGTGTCTGCCTGCATCACGGTAAGAGAGGGGCATCAATTACAAAACCAGACTGATTAGAAACAGTCAGACTGTACAAAGTCAGTCTCTGTCCTCTCTTCACTGAGGTGTGTTCTTTCCTCCTTCCTCCCAGCCCCTTCTCACTCACGCTCTGAGTGATGAGCCTCAGATGAAGAAACGGTCTGAAGTCAGGCGCTGACACCGGCCCACCCCGTGCCGTCCACCGTGTTGACGAAAACAAGGATTTACACGTATTAATGAATAAAACACCGTGACACCTTGGGAGAGTGTCTGAAAGGGAGAAAGGCGGGGATGGAGGAGGACAGGGGTGTGGAGGAGGGTGGGAAGCAGACTGAAAATGGAAAGAAGGAGGGGCTAGCTTCATTTGGTGTCAATTTAGTTGGTATTCCTCAGGGGATATGCTAATATTTTCTGAGTAGCTGTGTTTCCGTCGCTCTGCCGTGCTCTCGTTTTGACCGCTGTGCCTTGTTAGGGCTGTGGCCTCCTCCTTGGCACAAAACAAGGAAGCAGCGGCAGAAAGATGGAGATAAAGAAAAACAGGCAAATAAATAAATAAGAGGAATCCAACTAGACACACAGACAGACAGACGGGAAAAGTAGAGTGATAGAGGTAGCGAGGGAGGGGAGGAAGCACCTTGACGTCGATGTACAGCTGCTCTCTCCCGTTGCGCTGCTCTCACCTTTCCAACCCCCTCCTGTCTGTCGAGTGACGCGTTTGATTTCGCCGCATTCATACATCAGTGCACCCGTGCAATGCTGACACCTCATCTCGGCCTGCGACTCCGGCGACTGAGGCCCTGCTTTGCATAGTGCACACCCTCCTCCTCCTCCTCGCTTCCTCTGCTCCTCTCTACTGTGACACTCTGCCCATCTACAAAGAGAGAAAGATTGATCAGGAGTGGAAGACAGATTTAGAAGGGGAGGGAGGGGGAGACTGCAAGTGACAGAGGGGGAGAAGAGAGGAAGAGGGCATCAGGAGGAAGAAAAAAGAAAATCAGAAGAAAAAAGTGATGCTCCTCATTAATTTGTGCTATCTCTGTCCCTCATCTTCTCAGGGAAGCTTCCTGTCTGTTAGAAAACACACACACACACACACACACACACACACACACACACACACACACACACACACACACACACACACACACACACACACACACACGGATGGTTTATATCTTTGTTTGTCAGCTTTTTTCTGAAGTTGCTGAATGCTTTGACCCTTTCCAGCCTCCGCACGTTCCCACTTCCTATTTAAACAAATACCAGCACAGACTGTTGGGATGAATTAAGACGACGCGTACTTCCTCAAAGCTCAGTAATGATTTTTATCCAATTAGTAAGCAGCCGTAACTGTAAAAGCACTCTCCTTGCTCAGCGAGGACTTTTTATTCTAATCCTGGACCACATGGTCAGCGTGGAGAGCTTGGCACATGCTCAGGACAATATGACAGCTCTGGCGTTTTTGATATGCATATTTTTCAGCTATGTGCTTGGTAATTGCATGCTTATTAGCTTTAATGAGTTTGGTGAAAAAGATCTTGTGTGAGAATGTGAGGAGGCCCAAACAGGAGGTGTTGGATTAATAACTGCATCGCTCACAATGAGGCATCAGTTGAATAAACACAACTCAAGTGTGAGTGCTCTGAAAAGTAATTGGACTGCTTTCTGAGACCAGCTTTAGTGATTTCTAATATTTAAATGTTCCCCCAAGATGGCCTACAAGTGAAATCTGGGCATCAACCATCTGGAAAAGTTACAGTTCTGCAGCTTCACTGAACCGACTCAGTGGCCTAGTGGTAGAGTGTCCGCCCTGAGACTGGGAGATCATGGTTCGATTCCTGGTCGGGTCATACCAAAGACTTTGAAAAAATGGGACCCAATGCCTCCCTGCTTGACACTCAGCATTAAGGGGTTGGATTGGGGGGTTAAACCACCAAATGGTTCCCGAGTGTGGCTTGTCTGCAGCTCACCGCTCCCCCAGGGGATGGGTCAAATGCGGAGAATAAATTTCACCACACACCTGTGTGTGTGTGTGACGACTAAATGGGACTTCTGGTTGGGTCAGAAAAACCTCAGCACCACCGTACCTCCTCAGGATCTCAGGGTTCTTAGGTGTCAGAATGTGCTATAATGTTCAGAAGATTCGATGTTGGAAAATGTCTCTCACACACACACACACACACACACACACACACACACACACACACACACACACACACTACCAGGTACTGATCTTAAGCCTACACAAACAAACCTTCCCTCCATGAACAAAGCATCGTCATCTAAAGCATCAACAGATGTTTCGACACAAGCGTGCACAGGAGATGTGTCTTTGGTCTCTTCTTACACGACTGCAGCAGGGCCACTGTTCGACCTGCACAGGGAGGTAATTCCACAGTTTAGAGGACGGCACCGAGGATCAGTGGAACCACCGGGAGGTCCTAGGGTAGCGAGCTGGAGTGTAGCAGGTGCTTAGATTACATGAATACATGGTGTAATGATAATAAGGTATGTTGGGGTTAAGTAAATTGCTTGAAGCTATTTATTATTATTATCACCACTTGTGACCAAAAGCTGTGATACTCTACCTAAATATAGAATATCCCCTGCTTGGTCTTAGGATGATTAGTCAGAAGGTTCTGAGATTATTTTATTCATTAAGGGACCGTACACACTTTGTCTGCTTCAGGAGACAGTCAGGTTTATAAAAGTAAGAATTTATTTTACAAATAATTAAAACTTGACAAATTGGTTAAACTATTATTTACTGTGAGTGGATGCGAACTAAAGGCTGGTGTCTGAAACCTGTGTGTGAATATAAAGTATTCAGAATCTCCGTATCTTCAGAAAGCTGAGTTCTGGATGGAAATAATTTGGTTTGCAAATAAGCTATGAAGTTGTTATTATCAAAACCACATACAGACGCAATCTCACCGTGTTCTACCTCACCCTTTGATGACCCTCGTCACGGATCCGGAGGTCAGAGAGGTCGGATGACCTCGGGGCACCCAGGTCCGGTAGATTGACCGCAAGCACCGACTTCTCCAGTCCAGAGATGTCACCAGGCAGCACAGGTTGGAATCAGCTTGCGTGGAGCAATGTGAAAGCTATGTGGAGCAAATTATGTGAACGGAGTTCAGGTGAAAGAAATGAAATGCAGTAACCTACGTGTACTGGAAAAGTGTTCCTGCAGAACAAAGCTGATATTGTTCAACTGCTTAAGAGTTATTCCTGAGATGCAAGCTGATTCCAACCTGTGCTGCCTGGTGACATCTCTGGCCTGGAGAAGTCGGTGTTTGCGGTCAGTCTACTGGAACTGGGTGCCCCGAGGTCATCCGACCTCTCTGACTGCACCTGCGTGTCGACCGAGGGCCCTCCAGAGCGCTCACCTGCGCCAAACCCTCGCAAGGCCATGCCAGTCTACAATTTAAAATGTTCTTGGTTTCCATATCCAGCTCTGACAAAATATGTTTTGTTAGTTGCGTGCATCGGTCTGATATCGACCGCAGCTGAGAGTCGGACAAAATGTTGGTGCCATTCAGTCACTGACAGAAGAACCAGAAATACCTTGAAACTGACAAAAATAACAATCAATATAAATTCTATGAAATGTACCCAATGAAAGTCAGACATTGCTTTTCAACCGTGCTTCAGTGGAATGATTAAAAAAATAAAGTGATGAACGGGCCTGGACAAAAATGATGCTACCCCAACTTCATATTGTGTTGCACAGCCTTTTGAGGCGATGCTGCATTTAAATCGTTCCTGTAACTGTTAATACGACTTCTGCTCCTCTCAGCAGGTATTTTGGCCCACTCCTCATGAGCAATCTGGTGTTTCAGGTTTGAAGGGCGCCTTTTCCAGACGGCATGTTTAACTCCTCCTAAAGATGCTCAATAGGATCGAGGTCAGGACTTAGAAGGCCCCTTTAGAATATGCGATGTTTTCCTCTTAGGCACACTTGGGCGTTCTTAGCTGTGTCGTCGTCCATCGTATGACCGATAACTGAGACCAAGCTTCCTGACACTGGCCAGCACATTTCTCTCTAGAAGGCCTTCATAGTCTTGAGATTTCATTGTACCCTGCACTGATTCAAGAAACGCTGTGCCAGATGCAGCACAACAGCCCCTGAACATAACGCCCGGAACACACCAGACGCAGAAGCGCTCGTCAGAAATTCTCGCCTGATGTGAACAGAGGAGCAACGAGCAGCGCACAAATTTCGTGAGCGATCCGCTTCATGGCTGGTGTGTTCTGGGCGCAACAGCCTCCTCCATGTTCCACAGTAGGAACAGTGTTCTTTTCTTGATATGCTTCATTAACGCAGAAGTAATCAGCAGCTGCATCATTCTTGCTTTGTGGTTGATTGCTCAGCCCGTAGGAGGCTTGATAAAACCTTTTGTTGGGATTTCCTCTGTAAACAACCGCGAAACCCGGACTCTCAGAAGATAGCCTGTACTCCTGCAGCATCAAGTTTGTGAGGGTCATTTAGTTCATGGTAAGTCCTTGTGACTAACCATTAGAAGCATTCATCTTTGTGTGTTTTTAAACCCACGGTCATGTTGTATTCATGTCCTAATTCAGGTGTCTCAACCCACGATCGTTATAATAACAATACATAGAAAACACTGCCATCAGTCGCAGTGAGGATTTATCCATTTTCGTTGGCCGTCACTCACTGGAGATGTAAACCACACCTTTCGCCAGAGCTAACTGCTGCTATTAGCACGGCCACGGCTTTCTGTTTTCAGAAAAGATCGGTCCAACTTTCCTCAAAACTAAATTATCGTAGGCCTCCAGACGTTTCAAAGCCTTTCAGTTTCTTGAGTGAAAGGTCCAGGGATAGCAGGCCACAATGTTTTTGCTGCTTTTGATTAAAATAGATCCCAACATAACAGCTTCAAAAGGGAAGCCTGTGTACAGAATACCCTGCAGTCCGACAGAAGATCTGGTAGAGTTTAGCCCAACTTTCCTCAAGCTTGGAAATGACTGTAGATTTCAGAAGCAGCGACTAGTGTGGTGCAAGAGTTTGTTTTTGAGTAGAACTAAAAATACACTAAAACTTCAGATTATTTACTGCAGTAGAAACGTGAACATTTCATGTTTAACAATAAAAAGTTTCACCAAAACAATAAAAGGCTGATTTTGTTCTGTAGGGCTGCTTGAATAATACAGAACAGGACAAAATGTGTGTGTGTGTGTGTGTGTGTGTGTGTGTGTGTGTGTGTGTGTGTGTGTGTGTGTGTGTGTGTGTGTGAGAAAGAGTGAGAAGTAGGACAGGAGAGAAGGTAAGAAGTGTGAATGTCACTTTGAACTGTCACACTGTTGCAGTCACACACACACACACACACACACATACACACACACACACACACACACACACACACACACACACACACACACACACACACACACACACACACACACACACACACACATCCTAATGAGGGAGAAAGGGGCTTCCGCTGTGCCTACCCAGAGGCCAAGGTGGGAGAGACACCTCTCTCCCTGCCTCCACTGTAAACACTCAGAACTCCATCTCCTCCACCGCTGCCATCCTCCAACACACACAAACACCTAGCGGGGCCTCCAAGGGCCTGACAGGCTGAGATAAATCAGACTATCCTCACTCCTCCGCCCCCTCTGCTTTTCCATCCTCAATGCCCCTCCCTTCACCACCTGGGGTGGGAGGACAGCGTTAATTTCCTTCAAGAGTAGGATGCATTTGTGTAAAGATGGTGGGGTGTGAACCCAGACTCGTACACACCTGCTTGGAAAAGAGGGAAGTCCTTGCGATGAGAGGCATGATGATCTACCAATGTGACAGTAAGGTTCTCCATAATAATGACACCATCTTTAGAGGTAGGACAAATCAGCTGATGACTGAGGACTGCTGACAAAGGGTTGACAAAAGTTATCCTCTGTGTGTGTGTTGGTTGTGTGCGTGTGTGTATTTGTGTGTGTGTGTGTGTGTGGGGGGGGGGGGGTCTGATTGGTCTCTGCTAATTTGGGTTTTGTTGAGTTTATGTTGTCTGCTCTGTTCAGATTCCCTTTTCCCTCCTGCTGCTGCGACGGCATATCGGAGTCAGCAAGAGGAAAGGAAACTCGATTTATGGGTTAAGTAAAAATATTAGGTACATAAACATAAATACAGCATGTTCAATGTTTTTCTTCCTGTTGGATATTTACAAAAAATGTTAGGAGTCAAAGCTACACTTTCTTTTGTTAATAATATATTTATAGTTTATATTCCAAATGTGGCAACCGTGTACACCAGGGGTGTCACACTCAGTTCATGGGCCGAAACGAAAAACTGGGACTGAATAATTAAAAAATACTGTGTGCACATTTTCCTTAATCTACAGACATGTACAGTTCAACCTTTTCATGTGGAAACTAGCTTATGTTTGCAGTAACACTGAATGTGGATTAACCAAATCACACACCAGCAAATCGATTTTAAATAAAACACACATGAGTTACTTATTTTGTCTCATTTTTAAAAATCTTTTTATTCCTAAATTGTGTAAATGAAAAACTTTTTAAATGAATATTTAGAATCTTTTAAGTATTTCTGTGTTCTTGTTGTTTACTCTTCATTCTTATTTTTTACTCTCCTTCTTTGCTCCTGTAATGAATGTTATTTCTGCTGTGACACTAAGCTTTCCCCACTGATGGACAGTAAAGGGATTTTCTATTCTGTTTCTATTCTATTCATCTATCTGTAATCGTTCCAGTTCCTGTTTTAAAGTCTGTTAAATCCTTTTTCACACGCCAACAACAAAAGTAATAAACAGTAATTCTCTTAAAAGAAAATGCCGATTGCCGATGACGTCAAAGTACGGCAAACCCACTCGGACAAAATACACCACACATCTATACTGTTGGAAAGAATTTAGCAGTTTCGTTATTAAAATAATGTTTCTTAAGACGTAAGTTTGTGTTTATAATGGTATTTGTAAAATAAAACACTATATTTTATTCATAATGTTGAACTCCTCTTTGAGCAAATCCCTTGAAGAATCATAGGTATTAGCAACACCTGTGAAATTGTATTTGCAGGAAAGAAGTGTGTCCCGTTTACTGAAGTATTCTGTGTTTAGTTTTTGACGTCTTGTCCATGCGTAGTTCAGTTACGCTCATAGCTGCTAGCCAAAACTGGAGTTAAAAGTTTTCTGGCTTTACTAAAATACCTGTCTGTACTTATTTGATTGATGGAAGTTTTACTTCCTATTAGACTCCAAATGTAATCATTTGGCACGTTTCTAACTCATAATTTGTAATAATGTAATTGGTGATATTAGCATTAGCATTCCTATGGGTTTTTCCACGTATATTAGCATTGCGCTAACCACTCGCTGCCAAATTGCAGCCTTTGCGATTAGAAAATCTCCTTTTGTGACATCGCAATTTAATTGCACATGCAGTTAATCATTCAGCCCTAATATACATGCAGCTCTATGCTAAAAGTGTATTTTCAAAGAGGTAATGATGGATTTCTTTGTAAAGGTTGTCCATCTTTCCAACAGAAAGATTTGCCTGGACCAACGTAACGGGATAACAACGTAACGTGATAACAACGTAACGTGATTACGTAATTCCGTAAGGTTCATGTTCAGCCAATCAAGTACTTTAACGTCATCGGCAGTCGACGGACCCCGAGCCGATTTTGCACCTGAGCAGATCTTGTACCGACATCGCCATCACCTAATCTTTTATAAAATTGCCAACCGATTGCGCCACATTACTGCCACAGTCTGATCTTATAAACAACCTTTGTCCTCTCCAGGGAGCCGCGTCAAATCCCGTTTTGAAAACGTTATGGTCCAGTAAAAACAGCTTTGGAGAAAAGGAATAAGAAAAATAAAAAGATGACAGTCAGCACACAAAGACAATAAGCTATTATTTTAACCTTCAACCACTAAAAACAACAAATAAAAAGGAAAGTTGTTTTCCAACATTATACAGCATAAAATGCACACACATACTAATGTGCTACTAATGATAATGTTTGACTTTTGTACAGAGATGCAGAGCAGCAGGCAGACCGCTGATTACCCTATTCATGAACTCCAGCTGCGTTCATGGCCACAGTAACATTTTCTAAGTTTCTAAGTGGCGTCACCAAAAATATAATTAACACACAGTCATTCATGTCCGTTCATTTTCTCTCTGGTAAGTTCTGTCTGTATTTGAGCATTTCGTGTGGACGCGCTTGCGCTGCCCCCGCTGCAGAGCTCGTCACTGGCGCAGCCGGGCAGCGTGGCGCACACTCCGGTTTTTTTGCGGTCAATAGATCAATTTGATCTGCTAGTTAAAAAGTTACTTGTGAGGTGAAAAAGAAGGGAGCAGACAGGAGTTTTTCTGGAGGACTGGGAGATGCAGGAAGATCAGAGACAGACAGGACAGGAAGATAGGAAAATAAAAACCAATAAAACAAAACAAAGTTCTTAAAAAAATAGAATGTAGGTAGATTTATCCCACTACACGTTTGTACCTGTATAAAGCAATAATTTATCAGCATGTAGTATTTATATAGTTGATACAATTCAGATCATCTTCAAAACTCCGTCCCATGCCCAGGGACGTATCTAAGCATTTTTGGGGCCGAGGCAAAATAGACCCCTGCCAGGTATTTGAAGTGCTATCTGTTTTTATATTAGACTTTCTATATTTGCAATAAAATCCAAAGGTGACTAATTTATGTTACTTATTACTTGATTGTTCAAGCTACCTCACAGAAGTGATCTGTTGTTAAAAATTAAAATAAAAAGGCAATTAAATAAAAAATAAGGAACATTCTGGAACAGTTTCTTCCTTTATTTTTATTTTTTTTAATGTATCGAAAGTATCGGATCGGGACTTGGTATCGGCAGGTTCTCAAAATCAAATTACTCGGACTCGAGGGCAAAAAAATATGAAAGGGACATCCCTAATATGCATCATATGGGATTTGGCCACTGCAGGTCCCCATGCCTGTTGGGTTGGTTACATGTGGTAGGGGGCGTAAAGGAGAAAAGGCTTGCACGAAACTGAGAGTTTACGTAAATGACTTGCATACGATATGGCGCCTTCCAGAGTCCTAGAGCCCCTCAAGACACCTTACAACACAATCAGTCATTCACCCATTCACACACATGTTCACAAACCAGTGCAGATCAGTTAGGAGCAAGGCTGCCATTCACAGGCAGTACCAGCCCCTCCGACCACCACCAGCAGGCAAGGTGGGTTAAGTGTCTTACCCAAAGACACAACGACTGCAAAAGACTGAGCGGGAATCAAACCTGCAACCCTCTGATTATAGGGCGGACATGTAAAATCTCTCTCTGTCATTTTCTGAGGAAGGTGCTTAACCCATAGCATGCAGAATCAACATGAACAAGGCAAGTAGATATAAAAATTATTTATTGATGCAAAACGAACTAAATGTGCACCGGGAAGTCCGGTGAGAGCGGAGTGGGGCAGGAGGGAGTCTGAGGAGGAGAGAGGCAGGTGAGTCCTGGCAGAAGAAATAGCTTGGTGGGTTTGGATTGTTCGGGACTTACGGGAGGCGAGGCCTGGTAAGCATGGGGGGAGGGCAGTATGCCAAGGTTCAGAGTCCAACTGGAGGGGAAGGAGAGCGGAGGGAGAGTGATCGGTCAGAGAAGGAGGAAGAGACGTGGTCCAAGGTGACCCAGAGGGTTATTGTAATTGTGGAGCGATGTTGACGGTGCCTAACAGTAGCAATCATCCAGCGAAATGTGGTGTCCTCATCCTCCTTTTAAACCTGACCTGATGAGTGATGATTGGATCCAGCTGGTGCCTCTCCGTCTCTCCCACTTGAAAGAAGGCTAAAAGATTGTCTATGGACAGGTGGCTCACCTCTGCTCATGACATTACCTCCCCCTCAATGGACGCCCGCTGGCATCCTAGCAACGGCCTTGGAGGCCTCGAAGTCAGCAATGAGGAACGGGTCCTCGGTGAATGACCGGGGAATCCAGGACCTTTCCTCCGGACCGGACCCCTTCGAGTTGACCAGGTACTGCAGGCCCTGACCACGTGGACGGGAGTCAAGGATCTGACGGGCCTGAAAGATGAGCACCCCCTTGTAGAGCCGGGCAGGAGGAGGCAGAGCCGGAGTGGGGCACAGGAGACTGGTGACCAAGGGCTTGACCAAGGAAACGTGAAACGTGGGGTCGATCCAGAGCGACTGTGGGATGTCCAGGCAGATGGTAGTCAGACTGGGCACTGCTGAAACCCTGAAGGGAACAATGAAGCATGGAGCCAACTTCCTGGAAGTAGCTTTGTGGGAAACGTCCCTCACAAAAAACCAAACCATCTGACCTGGGGTGTAGGTAGGAGCTGGGCGGCGGTGACGATTGGCCAGATGTCGATTCTTATCCGCCGTACATTGAAGGGCTACCCTGGTTGTGGCACAAGTGCGCCGAGCCCGGTGGAGAAACTGAGGTACAGTTGTGGCACTGTGTGTCTGGGAAGGGAATAGTGAGGGTTGATAGCCAAGAGAGGATTCAAACGGAGACTGTCTGGTAGCCGAGGATACATGGCTGTTGTGGGCATACTCTACCCAGGAGAGTTGGATACTCCAGTTATATGGGTTGGTAGAGCAGACACAACGCAGCATGGCACCCAGCTCCTGATTCACGTGCTCGTATCGTCCATTGGTCTGAGGGTGAAAACCTGAGGGCAAGGCCGCACGGGTCCCCAGGAAGGCCGCAAATTCCTTCCAGACCTTGGAGACGAACTGGGGACCATGGTCTGAAAGGATCTCCTCAGGGATTTCATGGAGCTGGAAAACATGTTTGACCAGGAGCTGGGCAGTGACAACAGAGAAGGGAAGAGATTTTAGAGGGACCAGATGACAGACCTTAGAGAACATGTAAACAAAAGTCAGGATGGAGTTGAAACCATGGGAGTCTGGTAACCCACAAACAAAATCCAGAGCAATGTGTGACCAAGGGCATGAAGGGGTAGTAAGAGGACAAAACAGACCGGTAGGAGGTTGGTTGTTACCTTTTTGTTGAGCACAAATGTGGCAAGCAGAGATGTAATCCTTTACGTCTTTGTATAAGTTTGGCCACCAGAAGGAGCGTCTTATGAGCACTAAGGTATGTCCCACTCCAGGGTGGATAGAAAATTTACCGGTGTCAGACCAGTGGATGAGTTTCCACCTCAGGCCCTGTGGAACAAAAAGTTGGTTTGGAGGAAAATTACCTGGACCTGGGTCTGTTTTGAGGGCATCCAGGATCTGGTCTCTTATCTCTCAGGTAAGTCCCCCCAGTACACAGGAAGGTGTTATGATGGTAGCGGGACCAGGCTCGTCAGTCAATGAATACTGGCGAGACAGGGCTTCGGGTTTTGTGTTCTTGGACCCTGGTTGATAAGAAATCACAAATTGAAATCTGGAGAAAAAACAGTGACCATCAATACTGTCTAAGGTTTAGCCTTTTGGCTTACTTGAGGTAGACCAGGTTTTTATGGTTGGTCAAGATGATGAATCGAAGTTCAGAACCCTCTAGCCAGTGCCTCCATTCTTTGAGGGATAACTTCACTGCCAGTAACTCTCGGTCTCCTACATCATACCTGCTTTCAGCTGGAGTCAGGTGCTGTGAAAAGAAGGCGCAGGGGGGGAAGCTTATGGTCTGAAGGGGATACCTGTGACAGAACAGCTCCGACCCCGGTATCAGAGGCATCCACTTCCAGGGTGAACTGTAGACTGGTGTCTGGTCTGGTTAGCACTGGAGCATCTGTGAATTTTTTCTTGAGGGCCATGAATACAGCTTTGGCTTCTGGTGACAAAGAGAATGATTTAGACCCAGAGGTGAGGCAGGTTAGAGGAGCCGCAGTCTGGCTGCATTTACGTATGAATCAACAGTAAAAATTAACAAAGCCTAAGAATCGCTGCAGCTGTTTCCTGGTAGTAGGGGTGGGCAATTCTGTAATGGCCTGGACCTGTTCTGGGTCTGCCTTCAACTGACCACTCTCCATGACAAACCCCAGGAATTTTACCATTGAGACGTGGAATTCGCAGTGCTCTGCCTTTACGTACAATCGATTCTCCAAGAGTCATTGCAGCACCGCTCTGACATGCCACTGGTGTTGTGTGGCAGTCCTGGAAAATATCTAAATGTCATCCAGGTAGATGGTTACAAAGTCATTGATTTAGACACCAAACACTGAGTTGACAAGGGTCTGGAATACAGAGGGGGCATTGGTGAGTCCGAACGATATGACCAGGTATTCAAAATGCCCGAGTGTAGTCTTGAATGCCGTTTTCCATTCGCCACCCTGCCGGATCCTTACCAGGTGAAAGTGCTTTTGGAGGTCCAGTCTGGAAAAGATGGTGGCATCCTGGATGGGCTCGACTACTGAGGAGAGCAGAGGTAGAGGGTATTTGTTTTTGACGGTGATCTGGTTTAATCCTCTGTAGTCTATACATGGCCTGAGGGTACCATCCTTCTTCTGGACGAAGAAAAATCCTGCACCCAAGGGTGATGTGGAAGGCCTGATGGTACCTGCAGCCAAAGATTCTGTAATATATTTATCCATGCTGTCCCTTTCAGGTTTGGAGAGAATGTAGAGGCGACTGGACGAAAGTGGGGCCCCGGGCAATAAGTTAATGTCATAATCGAAAGGACGGTGTGGTGACAGCGAGGAGGCATTGTCTTTGCTGAATACCTGTCGGAGGTCGTGGTAAGCAGTAGGGACTCCAGTGAATTCTAGGGGTTCTGGAGCGGTGGTGGCGGTGTTCCAGGGTCTAAGAGGTGCAGATAGGAGGCACCTTTCAGAGCATTCAGGACTCTAGGCCTCTACTCGATTTGACCGCCAGTCCAGATGTAGATTGTGGATGGAAAGCCACAAATGTCCCAAAACGACTGGGTTCTGTGGAGATGGGAACACAAAGAATGAAAGTGTCTCAATGTGGTTACCTGAGACTCGGAGCAGGAATGGAGCTGTCTGGTGGGTGATGGTGGATAGAGCTCTACCAACAAGTGAGGAGACGGTAAGCGGGGTAGAGATTGGGATGGTTGGAATCTCCCATTTTTGCACCAACTCTGGATCCATCAGGGACTGTTCATGTCCGGAATCCAGGAGGGTGGAGAGTTGATGGTGTTGGCCTTTGAAATTAATTGAACAAGGGAGGGTACACCGAGAGGTTGTAGATCTTGAATGACTGCCCACCAGCATTCCCAGTTCTACCGGTGGGCTCTGCCTTTTACCAGAGCCGGACAGTTCTGTACATAGTGTCCCGGGTGTCCACAATACATTCAGAGACCTGACCTTAGTCAGTGCTGCCTCCTGGGTGAGGTGGGACCTTCCCAGCTGCACAGGCTCCTCGGTCGAACCTGGGGACAAGGAAGCTCAAGGGGTAGTGTGCCGGTGAGAGGTAGGAGATGGTGGTGTCAGGAGAGATGGCCGCTGAAGGTCACAATGTCTCTTATCAATAGAGATTGAGAGCTTTATCAACTCCTCCAAGGTTCGTGGTTCAGGACATAGAGCCAACTGGTTCCTCATTTTGTCACTCAGAGCTTCTGTGAAAGCTGCTTTCAGTTCATCATCATTCCATGATGTCATCGCTGCCAGTGTTCGAAACTCCAAGGACATCTCCACTACCGTTCTTCGCTGAGAGAGGTGCCAAAGTCTTTTCCTGATATCAGACGAGGTCTCTGTGCTGCAAAAGGTTAGTTTAAATTCATCCAAAATCTCTGTACAAGGCCCTGTTAGGAATTCAGCACAGCGGCTCTTAGCAAGCCAAGGTTCAGAGTGCAACTGGAGGGGTAGGAGAGCAGTCGGTCAGAGGAGGAGGAAGAGACGTGGTCCAAGGTGATCCAGAGGGTTATGGTAATCGTGGAGCGCTGTTGATTGTGCCAAACAGTAGAAATCATCTGGCGAAGTGTGGTGTCCACATCCTCCTTTTAAATCTGACCCGATGAGTGATGATTGGATCCAGCTGGTGCCTCTCAGTCTCTCCCACCTGAAAGAAGACTCAAAGATTGTCTATGGACAGGTGGCTCACCTCGGCTCAAGACACTCTGCCAGTGGCAAAGGAGGGCAGAAAATGCACCAGAGATTTTGGATGAGTCTACAAACGTTGCCGTAACTTTTGTTAACCACCAAAGACTGTAAGAACACGCGTGATGATCGTCAGGGATGGATGAGCAGCAAGCTAGCAGGAGCAACACCGGCTAACTCAGGAGTTTCACTGTCATACGTATATTTATATCAAGATAAACTTTACTGGGTCGTATTGGAAAACATTCTAGAGTTTTTTTAATCTGGAGATATTGTCCAGTCCTACTTTCCATATCAGGTTAAAAATCATCCCTCTATAGTGGGATATACAGATTAGCAACAAATCTTCTGCTTGCTCTACCCCTGGTGATAGCTCAACAGTCCTGGGTGAGTGTGGCTGCTATGTAATCACTCTGTGACTCTGTTTCTGACCATGAGTGACAGTTTCACACAATGAGGGATGGTTGTTTAGCATGTGGAATATTATTAAACCTCAGAAGCTATGCTCATTTCACAATTCATTTAACATGAATCAGTTATCATGTTGGTGCTGCAAAGCTTTCTCTGTTTTATGAAAGTTTCAATTCTCCAAATATTTAGTTCATGCAGCTTCTAGTTGTGCTGATGTTTCAGACTCCACATAAATAGAACTTACAAAACAAAATTAATAATCTTAATCATTTAGATTTTATTGATGCCCTTGGAAAAAATATTCCTCTGCCCTAAACCCTCCCTGAGGAGCAGGGAGCTGCCCTTTGTATGGAACTTGGGGGACATCGTCCATCTTAGTCTACTGGGTGGAATCTACAATTGTACTTCAAACTATCTCCACATGCTATTGGACAGCAAACAATACAACATACCCACTGATACAGATGTCAGTCATCGGGGCAGTACACCATACTCTGTTGAAGTTGACGCAAATGCATTATTATTATAAATAAAGGACTTAAGTACTTATATCTACAATGGACTTAGCCCAAGTCTGAAGTGTATGGAAAGCTGATTCAAAGAAGCCAATACCATCTTGCTCCACTTTGACACGTCTTCCAGCCCTCTAATCCAGTAGAGTGCTGTGATTGGCCCTCCAAACGGGTAGAGTGTTGTGATTGGCCCTCCAAACTAGTAGAGCACTGTGATTGGCCCTTTAAATTTCTATAGCATTGTGATTGGCTCACCAAACCAGTAGCTCTGCAATTGGTCCACCAAACCAGTAGAGTGCTGTGATTGGTCCACCAAACAAGTAGAGCACTGTGATTTGTCCACCAAATCAGTAGAGCGCTGTGATTGGTCCACTAAACTGGTAGAGAACTTTGATTTGCCCACCGTACCAGTAGAGCACTTTGACTGGTCCACCAAACCGGTGGAGTGCTGGGATTAATTCACCAAACCAGTAGAGCATATATAACACTACTGATCAGGCCAATGGTAGCCCTGCTGGGGCTTCTATGGAGCGTAGCTAGACCAACATGCAGAGCAAAGTCATTGTGCTTCAGCTCCTGTCTGTTTTAGGCTAGACACTCTGTCCACTGAGGCTGATTCTGGCATTAGACCCATTAGACCCCAGTGTTAGAGGTGCTGGCTGCTGGGTCAGAACCACAGATCTGTTACCTCCTGGACCTCCAAAATCTGGCACCTGAAGATTTTAACAGCTTTTAACTGTAAAAGCACAGATGTCCACTGGTGTCCAGTGAGTGACTGCATGGAATAAAAAAAGGTTCTGTCTGACACGGGTGCAAACAAAACCCATCTCTGTGTTTTTTTCAAGAGTGTTAAGACAATGGTTGTTTCAGATTTTTAATTGAAAGGGAGATATGGCTCCTCATGGCAACCCATCTGTTCAAAAATGGATATCTGAGCGACAGTTGCCCTCTCATCTCCATCGATGAACAAGCGTGAGGTTTTCAGGCACTATTTCATTTATTTCCTCTAATTGAAATGTGAGGCGCACTAGAAGTTCAATAACTATGGATGGAAGTGATAAACAACATGCTGTGTTTGTTTTAATCACATTAGATTATTCATTACTTTTTTTTTCTTAAGTTAAAATAGTCTAACTGTGTTCACCAGCAGGCAAGAAGTGGTTTTACTATAGGAACAATAAAACAAGGAACTTGGAAAAGTGGGAGAGAGCGGGATGGGGATAAGTAGAGTATGAAGGGATGACGGAGATGAAGGAGAACATGTAGACAGATGGTGGAGGTGCAGAGAGGAAGGAAAAGAACAACACCAGGAGACAGAAGGAGGGGATGAGCAGGGAAGACAGAAATAATAGACTCCTGAGAGAATGTAGGAATATGACATGCCAGAGTTAAAGAAGAAGGAAGAAAAAAAAACGCTTGCATTGTTGTTTTCATTATCTGGCTGCTGTCATTCTGCAGGCTTTGTGAAATGAAAACGAGGGATAAACGAGAAAGGAGGAGGAGGACAATGATGAGGGGAGCAGTAGAAGGACGGAGGAAAGGAGGGAGGAGAAAAGATGAAGAAGAAAGAGAGGAAGAGAGAAAAAAAGCTGTGAAATTAATCTTTTGTGCCGAGCCTTTACACTGCCACAGACAACAGACATGCTCAGACAAAAGCCCGGACCTGGAGAAGCTGCCTGGGTGTGATTGATGAATAAAGTAAAGGTGTCAGAAGTGTATTATGTAAATGATCCCAGGCAGGGCGCGTTTCAGCCTGGAATGAAAGACCAGGACATGCGTGGGTGTTAGACAGTGCGTGTGTGTGTGTGTGTGTGTGTGTGTGTGTGTGTGTGTGTGTGTGTGTGTGTGTGTGTGTGTGTGTGTGTCATGGAGGGTCCATGAGCACCATGGTCATGCCATCTTTCATCTTACAAGACAACTCTGGACTACAATCTCTGCTGCTGGTTAAAACCTGTCAGAGAGGATAGACGGAGACGAAGGAGACATGTGTCCAAAGCAGGCAGAAAGATAGGAAGACATTTCACATGAACAAGGTTCCTCTGGTTGACCGGCATGTGGGACATGTCCCATCTCCTTGTCATTTGGGTGATGCAGTAGATGCACACAGTTTTGTTTCTCACCAGGGAGTCTGGTTATTTCAGTCCCACTCATGGAGAGGCTGTCTGTCTGATTCCTAATGACATCATCCAGATGGGGATGGGGGGTCTGTTGGTTAAATATATATTTAATTACATATGATCTAATGCAGAACACCACGTAGCCATCAGTAATGCAGACAATCTAGCAGGATGTCTTTATGGTACAGAGCATGATAAGATATGACTGCATGATGAGGGCTGTGTAGCGTTGTGGTTTTATGCTCTTTTATGAAAGAGGAACCATGCTACGTATTAATTCGGAATATTAATTTTTAATATTCAATAACCAAGTTTTATATTGTTCAGAAGACTCAAAGGTTGTTTTCATCGATAAACTGCCGATAATATCTGAGTGTCTGTGTTTCAGTTCAATGAGGAAACCAGTTTGACAATTAAAAGTTTTAATTCTTCAAATTAAACTAAGGATTTTGAAAATTGACAAACAGGAAATAACAATCACATTGGCAACTTTGTGGGACAATCTTTAACCGTTGATATGCTGTTCTTGCTCAAATAGATCTGCAAGGAGCAGGTTTTGTAGGAATGTGCCTTTAATGTCCTTTTCCCTTTCCCATCTCTCTTTCCAAACACAGAAATGTAAACACAAACCACCTCTGGACCTGAAGGATGTGCTCCACCCTCTTCCGTTAACACCTCCAGCGACACTTTTAATAGGATGACACAAACAATCTATCATGCACTCACCTACATAGACCACTCTAAAACAGGTTAAGGGAAATTGATGGCATCCTGGGCCCTAATTCTCACTGTGTGACTGGCGTCTCTCTGTGATCGAAACAGACAGAGATGTATAGGGTTACCCCTGCGTCATGCAACTGCTAATTGCTGGCGCTTGTCATTTACCGAAGCATTGTCTCAGAGGCTAACTAGAGGGATAGCTCCCTCTCTTTTAAATGACTGTTCTTTGTGTTTGCATGGCAGGCTGCTGAGAAAGCTGTTTCCATCCCTACAACAGCAGCCTGGTTATTAACGGGCTCACGAGTAGCCCAATCACAGCTAAGTCTCTGTCCTAGTGTTCATCTGGAGCCCACCAAGCCAGGGTCCAGGCCCGTAAGGAGTACATGTACTGTAGCTGAGTCCTATTGGACCACAGAGTGGGACGGGTGTGGGTAAGACAGCAGGGCAGAGAAGATAGAATGAAATGAGAGAGAGAGAGAGAGAGAGAGAGAGAGAGAGAGAGAGAGAGAGAGAGAGAGAGAGAGAGAGAGATGTTCCACTCTCATGCCTTAGTTTATTAATTTCGTAATCAAAACAAGCAGCAGAGTCATGTTCAGACCTCTTGCACCACGCTGCTCCCAAATTTAGATGGTAAGGATGAGTGACATTCTGAACTGTTCCCAGTCACTCAAGGTAAACTCATGGTTTGGACCTCTCCTACACAGAACCGGGTCAGAGGGACAGAACCTGAATAATCACAGAACAAAGAAATGAAAACACTGACTATGACCTAAAGCCCATCTACTGCCTCACTGCTTTCTGCTGCTGACAAATCTCAAAATGTCTTGGCTAGAAGAAGCTAACCGTAAGCATTAGCAGCTCCGCCACGAAGCAAAACTCCTCCAGGTTTGTGTTATTTGTGGAGATAAAACATCAACATTGCAGAGAAAAAAAGTCAGTGGTAGACATGTTGCTGTTAGCCAATCAGAGGTGACATGTCACAATATCAGGAAATGATCACAATGTTCTTTTAGAAAGGCTTGAACATGTTGTAGGGACCAAAGGAACAGCGCTAGGCTGATTTAAATTCTACCTGATAGATTTCATTTTGTAAATGTAGATGTCAAATCTTCTTCATACTCCAGGGTTGCTTGTGGAGTACCACAGGATATATATATATATATATATATATATATACTGTATATATACTTACTTATATGTATATATATATATATATATATATATATACATATATATATATATATATATATATATATATATATATATATATATATGACACGTCTCACCTTTATGTTAATATTGTTTCATTTGATGCACTCCACTCTGTACTGCACCAATCCAGCAACTGCTGCATTTTAATAACTACTATTAAAGGTGAATACACCAATATTTGCACAAGAATAATTTTTGTTTTAAACACTCAGTGACAAACGTTGCGGGGGGGGATTTGGCATTTAATTTTTCTTGACATCTGGAAAAAAATCTCCTTCTTCCCCCCTTTATTTGACTTTCTGCCCCCTTTCTTTTGGTACAAGATCATTACTGGGCTGGCCCCATTAAACACGTTCTACACCCCTGCTTAGTAGACTTAATGAAGTATTTTGAAGCCAGTATAAAAATGACTGAAACAGAAATGTACATATTTGGCATTATTGACCAATATCTTTGATTTAATTTATTTGTTAAGAACATCAAGATGCATTACAGTGAACATTATAATAAAGTAAAATTTTCTAGTGCAGTGAGGAGACAACCCATAGAAGCTTTGATTTGATCTCATTTCAAAGAATAGAACAGGTCAGATGCACCTAATAAATAAAATTACTAACGTAAACTCAGGAATCTGTTTCTTTGCTTCGTTGTTCTGGTGCTGAAAATATCACTAATGCGGATCAAAGGAGATACACAGATGAATGCACCTTATTATTTGGAAATTAGTGGGTGTGGTTTACATCAATACATTATTTTAAATCTGAAATTGATATGGATTGATCAGAAGTTGCTATCTGTATTGTTTATTTGAAAACTTTTCACAGAGCAGCCTCAGAATTGAGATTAAATATTTTTGATCACAATAGTAAAAGTATTACAAAACAAGTTTTTCAGTAAAATCAGAACATTATTATTTAAGTGCATGAATTAATGTAATCAATTTCCCCCTGGGATTAATAAAGTATTTTTGAAATTAATTGAATTGAACTCATGCAGTAGGAACTAGGAAATATGAAATACTAGAACCTTTTTATTTTAATTTGATTAAACTGATTTTTTCCTAACGTTGTTGGCATTTTTCCCACACACATTTAAACAAAACAATGTTGATTGAGGTGAGTGTGAGAGAGAAAGAGGGTGAGAGTTAAAATATATAAAAAAAAAAAACGACCGGAGCGGCGGCAGTGACTGACGCATGCACGAGACGTTTTCAGCTCTGTCTTGTCAAATGAACCACGTATGTTACGAAAAAGTAACTTTAAATATTCAACCGAAAAAGAGGCAAGCTGAAGAAAACCTAGGGAGCACTGAAGAAACGTGAGCGATAGTGAAGCAAGCACAGAGAGATCCGTTACTGTCTGTGTGTGTGCGTGGATGGGCCGGACGGACTGAGCTGCCAGCTGCAGTTTTGTGTATAGGGAGGGGCGGGCACTCTATGTGAGTGGCCAATCACAGAGCGTGAAGACAGCCAGTTACCCAATGAGGATTTTACTTCAGCACGATTACAGATATTTACGAGTTTTACTTGTTTCATGCTCGTATTCGGCAAAAATGCTTTATCCGTACCGGATACGCATCTGAAATAAGTATCCAGCTCATCCCGAGCTGTAACCACCCTGCCCTGCCTCCTCCTCCTTGCTGCCTGCTGACTGTGATCACAAGCAACAACAGAGTAGTTTCCGCTGCTTCTACGGGAAACGGCACAATAAATAAATAAATCAATACTTCAATAAAACTTGGGATCTTGTAGGCGTGGCGCTGGGATTTCAGCCTACGCCTATGTAGGGGAAACACTGATATATATATATATATATATATATATATATATATATATATATATATATATATATATATATATATATATATATATATACAGGTGCTGGCCAGTAAATTAGAATATCATCAAAAGGTTGAAAATATTTCAGTAATTCCATTCAAAACGTGAAACTTGTACATTATATTCATGCAATGCACACAGACCAATGTATTTCCAATGTTCATTACATTTAAATTTGATATTCATAAGTGACAACTAATGAAAACTCCAAATTTGGTATCTCAAAAAATTAGAATATTCTGAAAAGGCTGAATATAGAAGACACCTGCTGCCACTCTAATCAGCTGATTTACTCAAAACACCTGCAAAGGCCTTTAAAAGGTCCCTCGGTCTTGTTTTGAAGGCACCACAATCATGGGGAAGACTTCTGACTTAACAGCTGTCCAAAAGACAATCATTGACACCTTGCACAAGGAGGGCAAGACACAAAATGTGATTGCTAAAGAAGCTGGCTGTTCGCAGAGCTCTGTGTCCAAGCACATTAACAGACAGGCGAAGGGACGGAAAAAATGTGGTAGAAAAAAGTGTACAAGCTCTAGGGATAACCGCACCCTGCAGAGAATTGTGACGACAAACCCATTCAAAAATGTGGGGGAGATCCACAAAGAGTGGACTGCAGCTGGAGTCAGCGCTTCAAGAACCACCACGAGGAGACTCATGAAAGACATGGGATTCAGGTGTCGCATTCCGTGTGTCAAGCCACTCTTGAACATGAAACAGCGCAAGAAGCGTCTCGCCTGGGCCAAGGACAAAAAGGACTGGACTGATGCTGAGTGGTCCAAAGTTATGTTTTCTGATGAAAGCAAGTTCTGCATTTCCTTTGGAAATCAAGGACCCAGAGTCTGGAGGAAGAGCGGAGAAGCACAGAATCCACGTTGCATGAGGTCCAGTGTAAAGTTTCCACCGTCAGTGATGGTGTGGGGTGCCATGTCATCTGCCGGTGTTGGCCCACTCTGTTTCCTGAGGTCCAGGGTCAATGCAGCCGTCTACCAGGAAGTTTTAGAGCACTTCATGCTTCCTACTGCTGACCAACTTTATGGGGATGCAGACTTCACCTTTCAACAGGACTTGGCACCTGCACACAGTGCCAAAACCACCAGCACCTGGTTCAAGGACCATGGTATCCCTGTCCTTGATTGGCCAGCAAACTCGCCTGACCTTAACCCCATAGAAAATCTATGGGGTATTGTGAAGCGGAGGATGCAATACGCTAGACCCAACAATGCAGAGGAGCTGAAGACGACTATCAGAGCAACCTGGGCTCTCATAACACCTGAGCAGTGCCACAGACTGATCGAGTCCATGCCACACCGCATTACTGTAGTTATTGAGGCAAAAGGAGCCCCGACTAAGTATTGAGTGCTATACATGCACATTCTTTTCATGTTCATTCTTTTCAGTTGGCCAACATTAGAGAAACAAACATGTTTTCATTGGCCTTTAGAATATTCTAATTTTCTGAGATACCAGATTTGATGTTTTCATTGGTTGTCACCTATAAATATCAAAATTAAACGTAATAAACATCGGAAATACATTGGTCTGTGTGCATTGCATGAATATAATGTACAAGTTTCACGTTTTGAATGGAATTACTGAAATATTTTCAACCTTTTGAT
Organism: Nothobranchius furzeri; assembly: GCF_043380555.1. Taxonomy (NCBI): domain Eukaryota; kingdom Metazoa; phylum Chordata; class Actinopteri; order Cyprinodontiformes; family Nothobranchiidae; genus Nothobranchius; species Nothobranchius furzeri. The sequence continues at coordinate 61,265,103 of NC_091752.1, read as the reverse complement.
GATATTCTAATTTACTGGCCAGCACCTGTATATGTGTGTATATGCCTCTAATTGGTAACATCATTAGATAGCATGGGATTAACTTCCACTGTTATGCTGACGGTTACATTCAGTTACATTTATCCATTGACCCTGATGAACCTAATTGGTTAGTTAGATTACAGGCTTGTCTTGAAGACATAAAAAAAGTTGGATGACTTTAAACTTTCTGCTTTTAAATCAAGACAAGACTGAAGTTCTCATCTTTGGACCCAAAATTCAGAAAAGTAAACTGCTTACTTAATCACCTGACCTTAACAGCATTAAATTAGTCTCCAAGAAAAAAATAAGGAACCTTGGTGTTATCTTTGACCAGGATATGTCATTCAAATCCCAGGTTAAACAGGTTTGTAGGATTTCCTTTTTCCACCTTTGGAATATTGCTAAGATTAGAAGCATCCTTTCCAGGAGTGATGCTGAAAAACTAGTTCATGCATTTATTACATCAAGACTGGATTACTGTAATTCATTACTCTCAGGAAGTCCACAGAATGTAGTTAAAAGTCTTCAGCTTGTCCAAAATGCTGCAGCTAGAGTTCTGATGAGAATTAAAAAGAGAGATCATATCTCTCCTGTCTCCTGTCCTGGCTGCCTGTTAGATTCAGAATAGATTTTAAGATCCTCCTTCTCACATATAAAGCTCTTAACAATCAATCTCCATCATACATCAGTGACCTGATTGTTCCATATGTTCCTAACCAAGCCCTTCGGTTTGGAACATATGCGCGGGTTGCACGCGGGGATCCAGGGGCCACAAAGAGGGGGGCCGCAGGCTGCCAGTATAAGACCACTGTTTTAGATGGAAACATGGTAAACGTGGCAACAAATTTTTTTTTTCTGTGGTCAAACCAAATTTCCCAGCTGTGCATTTGTCTTTTCAAATAAATTTTAGAGATTAATAAAGTATTTTTGAATTTAACACCTTAAACTAACAGCTGAAATGTCTCCCAGCCTTCCTTAGTGTCTACAGGAGTGATTCATCACTACATGAAACAAAGCAGATGTGTTCATGATCTAAAACATGCAGGAAACCTGCTGGAAGCAGACTCCAGTACCAGGTAAATGTGTCAGCTCAGCTTTTTCCAAGTCCCAACAGAACGGTCTGCCATCTAAAGTTGCAAATGGCCAAAGAGGATGGTAGGGGTCTGAGTGGCATTTCATTAACCTTGTAAAGGGTAATTTTAGCACATACTGGCTCAAGAAAATGATTTATAAAGGTGAAAAAGTTGCATCTAGTTTCAAATTACTGAGGCTGGGATGGTTGTTTCTACCTCCCGTTAATGTCTTCTCTTCTTTTTACCTTTCTCTCTCTCTTTCCCTCGCTCTGCCTCTAATTCTCTTTCTCATTTGCCTCCATGTTTCTTTTTCCACATGCAAGAACTGTCATTATATGTTATGGCGAATCAGCTCTCTGCGTGCATGTGAGCGCCTCTCCTCTCGCTGCCTTTCATGTTTCCCTGGCAGTCGTACATTACGGTGGAGAGACAATACCTCCTCCAGATAATGCTATAAATGAGGGAATTTACATACATATGCTCGCATGTGCAACTGCAGCCTCTCATATCTGTCGCACTCAACGAGGGCTGGATTACAGTGTGTGTGTGTGTGTGTGTGTGTGTGTGTGTGTGTGTGTGTGTGTGTGTGTGTGTGTGTGTGTGTGTGTGTGTGTGTGTGTGTGTGTGTGTGTGTGTGTGTGAAGTGGCGCTCTTGTGGGACCATCATTAGAGTGGATCTAGACTAATGACACAGGAAACTGATTCACACTGAGAACTTCTCTAAAGCTCTCTCTCTCTCTCTCTCACACACACACACACACACACACACACACACACACACACACACACACACACACACACACACACACACACACACACACACACACACACACACACACACACACACAGAGCTCACTGTGTCTCTGCTGTCAGAGGAGGAAACGTGGGATTAAATCTTTGCTGAAAGTAAAGAGTGAATTAATGAGTGATTTAACTGATCAGTAATCCTCTTTATGTAATAACACCGATGATTGAAAACTTATTTCAGAGACACACATGAATATGAAACAGACAAAGCTAGAATTCATCTTTACCGTGGAACATTTTCTATAGACGTTTATGGAGCATGCAGCAGTGTTTAACAAAAAAGCTTTTTGTTTCTTTTTATTCTTATAGAAGCAGAAGAATGATCTGTTGGCTTACCGTACATGTCCACAGCACACAGCAGGGGTCAGCAGCAAACTCGGCTTCACATAAGATACAATAATAAGTTGCTGTCCCACCACCGTGCCTTCAGAGATTAGAAGTTCTGACAGTTTTATTTTTACATTCATTTCCAATCACTCAGAAGACAGCATGCTGGTTTATGTGGATGTTCCTCAAACTCCTGTGAACATCTGGTTTGGATTCTTTACTGCAGTCGTGGTGCCGCTTGCACATGTACAATCTTAAAAAGGGTGGCGGAGTTTTGAATGTGTGTGTTTGACACCATTAGTCCACAAATGAAAGACGGGATAAAGAGAGGGTCGGACTGCTCATTAGTACCTCGTCTCTGATCTTCCATGTCAGCGCACAAGGATGGTCTTATGGCTTTCTAGAATAACAAACATGATGTCACTGTTGGGCACAAACCTTGTAGCTACCAAAATATAGCATCTCAGAAAAAGAGAAACATGGATAAACTCAGCGAGGTCACAACCTGTTTGTCCATAAAACAGCTGGTAGATGTGAAAGTTAGGTAAAGAAATGCATTCATAAAAGACGGGCTTCCATCTCATCAGGGTCAGACCCAAGGCTCAGGAACATGGAAGAAAAACCAAAAGTTTCTACAGACTACAAGAAAAGGTTAAAGGTCATGAGAGGGTGCTGAGAAAAGGACACAGCCAGCTGTTTGTAAGGTTTCAGGAGAAACTCTTCTCTCTAAAAGAACCGTGCCGCCCTGCTCGGGTTGGTAACGATTTATCAGAGACAACCATAAACTCACTGTCCATTTTATCCAGTGGCGTTCCCTCGGCACGTGAGTTTAGATGATTTAGCACGTTTTTATCCAGTTGTATTTTATTTATTTTAGCTTGTTCTTTTACCAATATTCTTAGTTTTTATTTGTCTCCACGTGTGTTTGGTTGGCCCTTGCATGGGTCAGTGATTTTTGAACTTCTTTTACATGCGTGCAGCCCTTTGGTTCCTGGCCCACTGGCCGGTGGAAAGCACTTTATAAATAAAGTTGATGATGACAAGGATGATGATGATGATGATGAGAAACCTTCTAGAACATGAGGCCAAAGTGGAGATGTTTAGCGATAATGCACTGCAGCAGAGCCAGCTTATCCCAGCTGTGAACATGGTAAGTTGGTCTGGTTTTGCAGCTACAGGACTCACCAGGATGTTCTCTGGATACCAGCTTCTTCTAGAGCAGGGGTGTCAAACTCATTTTAGCTCAGGGGCCACATTGAGGGAAATCTAGTCCCAAGTGGGCTGGACCGGTAAATTAAAAACAACTTCAGATTGTTTTCTTTGTTTTAATACAATCAATATAAAACAAATTGGAGCCTGAGGTCAGTGTAGTACAAGTACAACACCTGAAGTGTACTTGAAAATTTGAAAAATAAATAAAAATAAAAAAAACATTCCTTAGTGATTCAGAGCTTACAGATCACATGGCTAGATCAGTTCCATGCAGAACTTAAAGTATATTTGACTCATTTTACTTAACATCTTTTAGCTTTCACCAGCACATCAATATCAGAAGTCACATCCTGAGTGGCGGCCGACTTCAGGATATGATTCAAGTTCTTGTGTGAGCCTTGAGTGCAGCTTTGTTTTAGTTATACTCATTACAGAGGAAACTTGCTCACAAAGATAAGTTTATTTTCACTCTACATTGTAAAGTAGGAAAATAAAGTTTACACAACCATCTCGCGGGCCGGATTTAACCCGTTTGCGGGCCGGATCCGGCCCGCAGGCCGTAAAATTGACACCCCTGTTCTAGAGGGTTCTAGTCCTCAACAGTTATTAACAGTCAGCAGCTGATGATTCGCATGTCTTCAAGCTAAAACTGGTCCTTTCCACCTGTGGACTGTAGTTCTAAAAGTTAAAGAGCTTATGAGGCATTTGGGACACGCTGAATGTCTCACATTTGTGATCAGGTTGGCCCTGACATCCTTCTGAGCAGACCAGAGCACTCCTAACACACCAAACATGGCAGGAATGTCTGGTAAGATCATCTTCAGGCAAACAGGATGTCAGAAATAGATTGTCGGAAGAGGAGAATCTGGTCAAAAATGGTCATAAATATCTTGCTGTGCAAATCGAGCCTTAAATGAGCTAAACTCAGCTTATTAAAGCCAAGTGTAACTTACTTCAGTCAATCTAAGTTGAGTCAATGGAAGCCATGCCAATCCCATTTGGGGCGTTCCTGCCCAATGGTTAACTTTTATTATTTGTTTCTAATCTGTGTGTGATGGCTGGATGCTGGGTCCAAAACTCCTCCAGGCCTTCACAAGTTCAGCATGTAGAGAACCATGTGTGTGTGTGTGTGTGTGTGTGTGTGTGTGTGTGTGTGTGTGTGTGTGTGTGTGTGTGTGTGTGTGTGTGTGTGTGTGTGTGTGTGTGTGTGTGTGTGTGTGTGTGTGTGTGTGTGTATCCATGAATTCATGCAGACCGGATAACCTTCACATTCCTAGTTTACTTCTGGGACAGCCATTCCTGATAGACAATGAAACCATTTCATCCCAATCTTCTGTCGTTTTTTCTTTGGACATTTTACACTTTATTATATGATATTTTGTTTAATTGTATGCTGCTTTATGGCTATACGTCTGTTAAATAAAATGTACTTAATTATGTTGTTTGGCTTGAAACTCCAGAAAACAATGTTGCAAGTTAAATTACACAATCCAACATTTTCCACAGAGAAGTCATCTCTTCGACTCATCGCGTCCATTTTCCATCTGACTCTTCTCTTTATTGTTTACTTTTTAATTAATCGCGCCGGTTCATTCTAAACATGTCAGAATAAATACATTTTTCATCCTGGTGATATTGGCCCTGCTACTCTATTATTAATGCTGCAGAGAATTCAGCCACTGTTTGCAAATAATATCCTCAAATTGAATCATTGTTGCATGAATATATGCAAAATATTCATTTCAGGCAGCGTGAGGGTTGAGTGCTTTTAAATTGGAGAGATCATTCATGGCTTCACCTTTTCAGGCAAGATAAAGTCGTGCGCAGTAACATTACAATGTCAGTAGAGGGGCGAGGGGTGGGGGTGAGGGGGAGAAAAAGGTGGAAATAATGACAAAAGGAAGGCTGTGTAAGTTAATAAAGAACAGCAGAACACAAAGAAACACGAGAACAGAGAGGAGTGAGACAAAAGGGTGAGGACAAGGACGGGAAAATAAAATAAAAGCCACTTGCCTTATCTGTTGTTAGGTTTGTGTGTTTGTGTGTGTGTGTGTGTGTGTGTGTGTGTGTGTGTGTGTGTGTGTGTGTGCGTGCGTGCGTGCGTGCGTGCGTGTGTGTGTGTGTGTGTGTGTGTGTGTGTGTGCATGTATGTGTGTCTGAGTCCGTGTCTATGTGCACCTGTGCATGCGTGTGTGTGCGTACATGTGTGTGTGTCTGTGTGTGTGTGTGTGCTTCTGAGCATGTGCATGTGTGCGCATGCGCAAATGCACGTGTGAGTTTGTGCCATCACGTGCATTTGTGTGTGTGTGCATGTGTGCGCGCGTGTGCGCACATGTGCGTGCACGTGTGTGTGTGTGTTTCCAGGTGAAGGAGTTTCCATCCAGAGCTCCACATTTCTCCATGATGTTTTTTTGAAGAATCTCCTTCCACAACACATTTTACCTTTCCTTGCATTTTTTAATCACTATTCTTAATTTTATTTTTATTTTTTTCTTGTAATTTTAACCATATTTTTAAATCATTTTTTGAAGATATTTTGTATTTTGAATGTTTTGTTCTGGTGAAGGTCCTCGTGATTTTTATAGAGGCGTTATATAAAAGATCGTTTTCTTTCTGTCTTTTACGAACAGCATAGCCGTTATCAGGCCTGATGTAGATGGTTTTAAAATAGAATGTTTACATATTTTTGATGCTATAAGCAGCAGGAGCATGGTCACACAATCTGCAGCCTCTCATCAGGTGAACCACGTTTAAACGAAGGACCACAGGTGTGTGACACAGCTTCAGTGGAAACGTCTTTATTCTCACATTTTTGTACTTGATAGAGAAACAAGCAAAACTGTCAGCTTTCCTATGGAGGGCCTAACTCAAAATGTTCTCGTATAGTTCAGTCACACAGTGGTCAGTGATGTTGTGCCTAGATGTTATGGTTCTACAAATCATCCAAAAGGTCAGATGAAAGATTGTATAATTCTATTAAATAGTAGAATAAAGGTGAGCAGATTTTATTTTATTTTATTTTATTTAGCACATTCATTGAGCAGTTACATTTGTTGTATTCTTTCAAATTTCACATTACAACAACAATGCTCAAATGGAGTAGGCTGAAGCAAAGACGCTTATGTGCACCTACCCCACATTACAATATTATACTATTTACAACATTAGACTTTTTGACAGTAAAGGTTTTGTTAATGAACCTTTCATGCATATTTTGTTATTCAATTTTATATTTTGTACTTTTCTTTTATGTAACAACACATAGTCAGAATAAAACCAAGAAGCTTTTCCATCAGATATTCTCAACATATTTCAATTCAATTCAATTCAAAAAAACTTTAATCATCCCCGAGGGGCAATTGTTTAACAATAACAATCATCTTATATTGTCTTTTAAATTGTAGTAGACTAGCAGCACTCTGTAAGTTGTCATCTAAACCATTACAAAGCTTAACACCCCTTCTGGATATGCAGTGAGTTTTGAGGGTTGTGCGGGCGCATACCACCTTGAAATTATTGGATCCCCGCAAATCGTATCCACCCTCTCTATCAAAAAACAGCTGTTGAATGTTGCCTGGTAACTGATTCTGTCCTGCTTTGTACAAAATTAGCATTGACTTTAGGTTAACTAGATCTTCAAGTTTTAAGATTTTAGACTTCATGAAAAGTGTATTAGTATGGTCTGTGAAACCAACATTATGTACAATCTTAATAGCTTTTTTAAAAAGTCTAAATACTGCCTCCAAATGGCTACTGTAGGTATTACCCCAGACCTCTGCGCAGTAGCTAAGATAGGGGAGAATAAATGTGTAGAATAAATGTGTAATACAAGATAATAGAGCTTTGTGGTCCAGAAGGAATTTACATTTTCTCATAATTGCAATGTTCTTTGCCAATTTCTTTTGTATGCTATGTATATGAGATCTCCAGCTGATATTGTGAGTAAGTATCACTCCCAGAAATCGATACTCATTTACCTTTTCTATTTCATTGTTGTCCATTTTCTGATTTCAATGTCTTGAGTTTGTTTAGCAAACAGCATCATTTTTGTTTTTGATATATTTAAAGATAATTTGTTTTTGTTAAACCAGTCTAAGTTTTTCTATTTCTGCTGTCATTTCTGTCACAAGTAACTGTAGATCTTTACCTGGACATAATATTGTAGTGTCATCAGCAAATAAGATAATTTTGAGTTTTGATGATGCCCTGCATATATCATTTATATATAGAAGAAACAGTATTGGTCCTAAGACTGAACCTTGAGGGACTCCACAATTTGTATTTCTGAGTCTTGACCTGTGATCTTTTATCCGTACATATTGCTGTCTGTTGGTTAAGTAAGATTTCACCCAGTTATATGCAATCCCCCTAATCCCATTTTGTTGTAATTTTATTTAAAAGTATTTCATGGTCTACTGTATCAAAGGCCTTTTGGAGGTCTATAAATATGCCAATAGAATACATTTTACGATCCATTTTTTCGGTTACCTCTTCTATGAGATCTATCAGTGCAATAGCAGTTCATCTATTTTGTCTAAATCCATATTGACTATTATTGAGTAAGTCGTATTTTTCATTGAAACCGTTCATGTGTTCCACATACGGTTTTTCCAATACCTTTGATAACTGAGGAAGTATAGAGATCGGCCAATAGTTAGTGATCTGATGTTTTTCTCCACTTTTATAGATTGGAGTGACTTTTGCTGTTTTCATCAGTTTGGGAAACTCTCCGCTTATAAAAGATGAATTGCAGATATGGGTTAAAGGTGTTGCTATATTAAGTATTACCTGTTTTATTATAGTCATGTCAAGATCATCGCAATCAGTAGACTTTTTATTTTTACAACTATTAACTATTTTGATGATTTCATTTTCATTTGTTGGTGATAGAAATAAAGAGTGTGCATTATTATATGTATTCATACTGTCAACGTCACTATTTGATTTTGATATTTTAGAGGCAAGTTGTGGTCCGATGTTGACAAAATAGTCATTAAAGGTATTAACAATAGTGTTCATGTTTGTTGTTTTTTCACTGTCAATTATATAATCTTGGAAAACAGCTCTGTCAAAATCCTTATTAATGGCTTGATTTAACATGGTCCATAGTCCATTCATATTATTTTTATTTCTTTCAATCAAATTTTGTTAATTTTTTACATTGTTTTATTATATTTATAAATTTATTTTTATATTTGTTCTATTTGGTTTCCGATTCAAATGTTCTTCTGAGCATGTGCATGATCTGTAATTTCTGTTTGATAGAAAGGGAGGAGTTTACCAGAAACGTCCAGAACTCACAAAGCAGATTGTTCTGGACTCCAGGGTCTGAAATCCAACCTGCTGAGATAGTGGCTCCAGGAACCAGAGGCACCAAACCATCGTAAGGGTTTCCAGAGATTTGCGTGCTACAGTAAATAAGGGTCACACTTGCAGTGGTCTTTGATAGGAATGAATGTCTTATAGGTTGTACTCAGGGGGGTTTCAGCATGGAGAATCCAGCCATGTTTTAAGTGACCGTGTGACCTAGATCTGTCAGGGTATTCTAATCCTAGAGTTTCACCGTCTGTTTTCTATCAGAAGCTAATGCAGGAGATAGGTGTAGGAGACTATTTTCATGTTCAGCCTGCATGAAACACTGGGTGACCCATTAGAATAATTAAAAATGGGTTTCAGTGAACCACATCTTTTAATGTTGCTACTGTTAAATTCATCAGGTGAGAGGTGAGGGACACCCTACACAGGCACACCCAGTCACACACTCCACACACCTGGGGACAACTTAGAGACTCTGGTTGACTGGACAGGCATGTTTCTGGTCGATGGGAACAACACGGAAGATCAGAAGAAAACCCACATGTGCATTGGGAGAACATGCTAACTTCATGCAAAAAGGCTGCAGCTGGGATTTGAACCTGCAACCTCTGCTATGATGCAACAGTTCTATGAACTGCACCAGCATGCAGCCTGAAGACAAACAGACATTACATTCCTACCATGATTTGATCCACTGGACAACCAATAAATCCAGAAAGCTCATAATGATAAATAGGTTCATTCATACTTCCTGGGTTTGTCAATAATCTACAGCGTAACCGTTGGCAAAACGCAGAGAAGAGATGTTCCAGACCGCATCATGTACGTCTGGAGCAGACACATCTGAGTGTAACCAGTGAGTGTGACCATTTGATGCTTATAGTGATGCTGCCAACTCCACAGAGAGGTGGTTTTATCGGACCACTCAGTGACTGGACCTGGACCGGCTATCGCCAGAGCTACGATTCTTATTAAGTTGATGTTTGAGTCCCTAGACAAGATGGAATGATAATTTATTCATGTGTTGGTTGGTAAACAGCTTTTTTGTTGTGTTTACTCAGCACACGGGCCCCTCATTCAGCCACTCTGCTTAAATTTGGTTTTCAAAGCTCAGAGTTGTTTTGATTTTATTTGTCTGTCTTGAAGAGGTAGGAACCCTGAAACAAGGTTCTGTGTCTTCATATGTGGAGAGACATAAAACTCCACTAACTGTTTCACAACAGCTTCACCATGAATAAAACCAAAGCCTTTTCCTGTATAATGGCCCGTCACATCCTCTTGTGGGATATAATGACACTAAGAGGTTGTTCCTGGTTCTCCTCCCCGCTGCTTCATCAACACGTTAAAGTTTAGAGATCCTGTAACTAATAAGGAAAGAAAAACTAATATCCAAAAGCAAATATTATTTACTCGCCCACCTCCCTCTCTACTTTGCTCCTCTCCCGCAGCTTCACACTAATCCGTCTAACTCGGCCGTGATCACCTACAGCCTCACACAGGAACGCTTTGCTCTCCGGGGTTTCATGGTAACTGGTTAAAAATGTATAGGTAAAAAAATCTGCTTCTCTCTCTCTTTTTAATGTAAAAGGTAAGCAGAGTCGTAAGGGAGGTGTGTGGAGAATGCGAGGGAAATGAGAGTGTGGGGGGGTCGTCACATGGTCCGGGCCTCACCAAGGGATAGGCTGTCGCTAGGAGACAGAGGCAGGGAACGGACCAGTGGCAATGATGTATTAACTGGCGAAGGTGGCTGACAGTAATCTTTGTCACTAGATGCAGTGGCTGTCTAAGTCCTGTCATTTTATGCATCTCATGCAAAACAGATGTACGAGGATACTACAGGCTGGGGGGTGGGGGGGCAGAAAAATCATTATACAGCTGGGGGTTAGAAGAGCTGTCACAAAGAATTTCATTATTTTTCATCTGGTATCGAGACGGTAAATTGTGCATATTGTAATACCCCCCCCCCCCCCCCCCCATCAGCTTCTAAATAATTTGGGAAACTTTCCAGGACAGAAGTTTTCCATTTCCTCTCCTCTCATTACGCAGAGTTCAGGGCAGAGGTGCTCAATCAACCTGGCTGAAGGAAACGCTTACACACAGAAACACGCCCTGCCACCTCCTCCTCCTCCCTGCTGTCCTCCCCTACACTCCATCCACACTCCTTCCTTTATCACTCTATCTCATCCCTCCTCCTTCCTCCCTCCAGCCATTGTTCATTCTCTCTTCCTTTTAGTGCGTTCCTCGTGTCGTTTCTCAGTTTGTTTTCTTGTCTCAAATTTCTGAGCTTGGCTCAAGATTCAATCAGCTTCCAAACAGGAAAAGCTTTCTAACAGGAAACCTGTGGACAAAGACTTGAAATAAATCCGACAGATGATGCAGATGGCGGTAACCAGTTTCACCTTTTACATGAGGCTGAACAGATATGGTGACGGATTCCTGTGAACGTCAGATCTCGTTTTTGTTTTAGCTCAAGTATGGTTTTTAAGTTGTAGGAAGATAGAAGATATTACCAACTTCTTTCTCAGGCTGCACTCATATCCCCCCCCCCGGTGTCCTGTCTGGCTGTGAACGAAACAGAATTGATGTCTGATTGCTGGTGACAAGGCTTACAGATTGTACTCTCAGGTGGAGCATCAAAGCTTCTGCTTTTAATGTTGCGCCTGATACTTAACACTTTATTGTTATTGTTTTTGAATGCTTTGTAATTCCGACCAGACATGGAGTCAGAGGTGAAAGAGAAAGGAAAAGACAAAAAGTGGGGAGAGAGGAGGGGGGGGGGGGGGGGTCCACAAAAATAAACAGTAATGAACAAGAGTCTGCTTCTAGACCTGCAGAAAGAGAAAGAATAGAAAAAATGGGACACACAACAATACAACAGGAGCAAGCTATCACTGTGTCAACTTGAAGAAATATACAATAAGCATTGTTTAACTGAACAATCACATGATAATAAATCACAGTGCATTTAGTGGCAACGACAGCCTTAAGACATGTGTTGAACGTGCCCAAGCCCATACTTTTGAGAGCACCATGTGAGCACCTGTGTGTGTACCCGCGCTTGTTTATGTAAGGTTTCTCTATAAAAGCATCCAATAGAGAGTGTGAGGGACCACAGATCTGCCCTCCAAAGATGTGTAGGAGACGGAGGGAGCTCCAAGTCCCAGAGATCCAGGCGCTGCCCCAGAACACAGGAACCCCAAGGAGACTGCAACCAGAAAAATCCACGCCCCCCTCGAGAGGCAAAGAGGATTGCCCGGGGGAGCCACAACCAGCAGCCAGCAGAGTCCCAGGAGATATCAGCGGCAAGCCCACAGGCCCGCCCGCAGTCTCCCACCCCCTAGCCGGCCAAGCCCGGAACCCAGCGACCCGGTACCCAGGGGCGACCAGCCCCGCCGGGGACCCCAAAGAGCCCAGGCACTCAGATCCTACCAGGCAGCAACCGGGATTGATCAGGCAGTAGCCAAAAATCTTAAACCCCCTGACACGGGAGCCACAGACATTCAGGCAGACCAAGGCACCGCTCTCCACACCAGGTGTGGTGGGGAGGGGAGAGGAAGATCTATATCATCAAAATAAGTCCCAGGAGAAGAGAGGAGTCAAAGACTCCACCTGACATATACAGTCTTACACAAACACAGTCGCACACTCCCTCCCTCATGCTCACATTTACACATACAACCAAAGACTTACAAAAATGCACGCTGGCCGCCCACTCATGCTCCCCATACACACCAAAATTCATTCTGATCCCAGCACATGGGGTACAACCATTACCGGTTACCAGAGTTTGACCCTTTCTGCTGGGGGTGCTGATGAGCAGGCTCCCCCGCCCAACACTGAGCACAGCAATCCACCACCCCAGATGGCCAGATCTCCCTCCTAGCCTCCAGCCCCATGAAGCCAAGCAACAACAGAGGTGGCTAAGACCCCTAGTCTCCCTCCACCTGCTCCAATATAGTGTTAGTGTGTGTTGATGAAGTGTATTCCATGGTTGTGGTGAGCGGGCAGTGCGGGCATTATCTGGCCTATGCCAGCTGATGCCACCACACAACCCCACTGGCAGCCACAGCCCTCGGTGTCTAAGTGCAGTTTAAAATTGGAAGTGGGCACTGGGATGAGGCTGAGAAATCCCCCTGCCAACTGCCGTTGAATGTGCTCACTCCCAAGGCCCTAAGTGTGTGTTTGCCTAGAATGTCGTTGGTGGAAGTGTTTAAGGTGCAAATAAAATTGGAGGGCAGGTTGCCATAGGAATGTGGAAATGGGGTCCATACCCGCACTCCCTGACTTGTCCACCCCCCAAGGTCCTATGTGCATGTTTGTGTGATGATGTGAGGGAGCAGGAGGAGAAAAATATGCGGGGATGGGGAGGAATGGTTGGTTGGGCTTAGCCCTCCAGGGAGCCAGCTCCCCCACTGGCCCCAATAGGCACCTCTGTTGTCAAAATGCCACCCAGGGCATGGAGACCCCAGCCCATCTTGCCAGGGCCCAAAGCAGCAGCATTGCAGAGCCTCACGGAGTCCGAGGGCACCAACCCAGCCCCACCCCAGCAGAATATCTACGCCCATCCCTGCATTCGCACAACTTCCAGATCATATAAGACATAGGACATCCAGGTAAGGTTGGGTCCTCCCCCTCCTGGACCTCCCCCTCCCCTGTGATGGGACAGCAGAGGAGCCAAGGTCTACCCGGGGCCCCTGAACCTGGGCCAGGCACTGCTGCATGTTCCTGCCTTCTTCCCGGCAGCATACATGTCAGGACCCGACCCCCAAGGCCCCGCCCAGATCCCCACACGGGGCCGGCCACCCCCACACCCCGATCCCCCAGGCCCCCATCCAGACCCGCCCAGGGGCATTGCAGCTGCCAAGCAGCGACCCATGGCCGCCGCCAAGACCTCCAAGGGGCCCCACTCACAACCGCCAGTAGTCCACCCCCCGAGGCAACCCAAGCACCTCCAGAGGGGGGCAATGGCCCCCCAGTCCCAGACACCCCCCAGTGAACCCACCTCCAGCGAACATCTGGATACTCCAAACTCAGACCCTCCACCCCCTCAACCACATCGTCCCGCAGGACAATATCAATGGTCCTCCATCATCACTATGTGATGGAACCGATCAAAGGAGCCCAGAGAGATTGATTTGAAGTGGAAGCAGACGCTAAATCAAGTGTAATATGATCTAACAAAATATTTCTATACTGGTTATTGCAGAGTTTCTCTATTTTTCCAATTCAAGAGGATAGTTTTCTTAGCGATGCATATGGCAGTCAGAACCACGTGAACCAAAGATGTTTCAATCGGGACATCGTCCAGGTTTCCCAGTAAATAAAGAGAGGGGGAAGTTGGGATATGACATTTCAGACACTTTGACAGATCTTCACATACTCTACCCCAAAATTCCTGGACAAGTGGACAGGACCACAGTGCGTGAATGCAATTGTCAGGAACGTTGTTTGTGCAGTGTGTACAGGTGTCAGATGACACAAACCCCATCTTGAACATCCGATGACCTGTATAGTGAGCTCTGTGTAGAATTTTGTACTGAATTAATTGTAAATTGCGGTGTCTGATCATTTTAAAAGTTTTTAAACAAGTTTGGGACCAGAAGTTCTGGTCAAAGCTGACTGATAGATCCACCTCCCATATTTCAATAGGGATTGCAATTGTATCGTCTATTTTGGACAGTGTCTTATAAACTTTAGACAGTAGTTTGGGGGGTTTGAGATTATAGAAGTCAAATACCCTTGGTGGTGTTTGTAATTCTATTTTATTGAGCTTAAATTTTTGTTTGACTACAGATTTAATTTGGTGATATTCTAAAAAGCTGTTCTTATCAATTGGGAGACTATTCTATTAAATGGGATGAAGTCCAATCCTTCATATATGTGTTCTAGGTATAGGATCCCTTTATTTTTCCAGTCCGGAAAGTTCATCATTTGGTTATGGGAGAAAATATCAGGATTATTCCAGATAGGTGTGCATCTGCATGGGATTAGTGAGGACGCTGTCATTTTTAGATACTCCCACCATGCTGCCAGAGAGGTGCTGATACTAATACTTTTGAAGCTTTCATGTTTTCTTATATTTGAGCTACTAAATGGTAAGTCTGAAAGCTCTATCGTATTGCAAAATGTCTGTTCTATATCTAACCAGGACTCATCTAGTGGGTTATCTTGCAACCATCTTAGTATATATTGCAGCCTGTTGGCTAAGAAATAATAATAAAAGTTGGGTAAATCCAGTCCTCTTCTGTCTCTGTATCTGTCTTTCTCCTACCATCTTTATGCAGATGACATCCAACTGTAAATCTCCTTTAAGCCCCATGAGATGTCTAAGCTGCAGCTGTTACACACCTGCTTAGACTCTATCAAAACCTGGATGGCTGGGAGCTTTCTTCAGCTGAAGGAAGATTAGACTGAGATCCTCATCTGTGCCCCAGACAAGCTGGTTCCCAAAGTCAGAGACTCTCTTGGTCAGCTTGCTTCTCACACCAAACCTTCCGTCAGGAATCTTGGCATGACCTTTGACCCAGCTCTCACCCTGGATTCTCATGTCAGTTATCTTGTTCGCTCTTCCTTCTTCCATCTCAGGAACATTGCTAAGCTGAGTCCCATTCTGTCTCGCTCTATACTTGAGACAGTTATCCACACCTTCCTCTCCTCATGCTTAGACTACTGTAACTCTCTTTTCACGTGTCTGAGCAGAGCCTCCCTGAACCGTCTACAGGTGGTTCAGAATGCCTGTGCTCGGCTTCTGACCAAGTCCTCCAAATACACCCACATCACCCCGCTTCTCCTCCAGATTCACTGGCTGCCAGTCAACTCCAGGGTTCATTTCAAGATCCTGGTTCTGGTCTATAGGGCCTTACATGGACAAGCACCTTCTTACATTGGTGATCTTCTTAGTCCCTGCACCCCCAGCAGGTCCCTGAGGTCCAGTGATCAAAGCCTAATGGTTGTGCAGCGCACCAGGCTAAAGACCAAAGGTGACAGATCATTTGCTGCTGTGGCCCCCAGACTCTGGAACTCTCTCCCCCTGAGCCTGACATCAGTGGACTCAGTGAACTCCTTCAAAAAGCAGCTGAAGACTCACTTGTTCAAGCTGGCTTTTGTATGACCTTCTTCAACCACTCTCTTTATTCTGCTCTCCCCACCTATTCCACCTTCTTCTGGATCCACTGATTTCCCTCTTTCCTATTCACTCTCTCTCTTTCTTTAAATTTTTTCTTTTAAATCGCAATTGCTTATTCTTGCTCATTTTAAATATATTTTTAAACATTTTCTAAGTGCTTTTTATATTTTTACAATTTTTTTATATTTTTTGTTTTTGTGAAGCGCCTCGTGATTTTTTATCTTGAGAGGCGCTATAGAAATGATATTTTCTTCTTCTTCTTCTTTGGTCTTCTGAAGCGTTTTAAGCTAATTCGTGGAGGTTTATCTTGCCAAAGGAATTTAGTAATTGTGGAGCCCAGAGATGTAAACCAGTCAGCTGGTGGCTTGTTTGGGATCATCGAAAATAAGTAATTTATTCTGGGTAAGACCAGCGAAGTAGCAACAAAACAAAAAAACCTGATGTCTTAAAGTGATGCAGGTTATTGGATTTGTTTGATTTATTTATTAGTTTTCTTCTTAATTAAATGAAATGATTTTCCAGATTTGAGTTGAACAAATCTGAAACTTCCTGGAACAGTGATGCTAACTTTGAACCGCTACTACAAATATTTCTTCACATCTTTTGGCACAAAGGTTAAGTCTCTTTGACTAAATGAAGAAATTACTCCAATCAGTCCAGAAGAACTAACTCATCACGTTGTATTTAAAATATGTGGCTTGTTTAGCCTGGTAAGCCAGACTAAATAAATGTATTATTTAGTCTGGCCATGCTCCATTGACGGCTCTCGGTTGTGGGGCGGGTTCTACCGTTGTCTTTCAAATGATCTCCGCATTCCACTGGACAATGAATGTGACATACTCTTGTTTCACTCTGTTGCATCATCCCACCCACCAGGCTTATAGAGTGCCCTGATTGGCCCACAAAGTGGATAAAGCTCTGTGATTTGTTCACTAAGCAGATAGAGCACTATAATTGGCCCACCATTATGGACCAATCACAGCTCTTTATGTCTTTGAAACCCCTCTAGAGAGCTGTGATTGGCTAGCCAGAGTCCTGGTAGGAGCCAATGGAGCATGCCTAGACCATTCTTTGCAAAGCAAACATTTGGTCTAGTTCACTAGGCTATGGCTTGTTAGAATTAGGGAAAAAATGAGAATGCCCTCAGGTATAAATAAAAGAAAAAGGGTTTAACTCATGAAGCTCTTTTCAACTACGTATATTTATTTTTTTATATAATTTTTTTATATATATTAACCAAAATGACAGAACATTGAACACCCCCCCCCCCCCCCAAACTGGATAAATTACCAAAAAGGTTTCCATTTGACACAAAATAAAACAGTAGAAAACATCATCTAAGGTCAGAAAGTTACTTTGGTTTTCCTTTCACGGTTTCAGATAACTAGCAGGTGTTTAAAAAGACTAATCAAGGGAAGTGGGCAGGCTTCCCTAAAAAACATGCAGTTTTGGAGTCACCTGACACATTACGACGCGCTTGACTAAAGTTATTTCTAGTTGCTGAGGCATCATTGATTCAACTATTTTAACGATGGTTAATGTCTACATATGTTGGGATTGTACAAACTCCTGTTTGTCTGGACATCCTGTTCATCGATTTCCACAACAGAAAATAAATACGAGAAGCATGAAGAACAGATCGTATAAACGTAGAGGTGACATGGGCTGGGGCTTTCCACTGACGCTGCGGTTAGGGTTAGGTTGCCTGAGTGCATTCATTGGGCTAGAAAGGTCAATAGTAATCCCACATAATCTGCTTTCAGTAGTACTCCGGTTGCTGGAACCGTAGACCGCACATAAACAGGCATGGTTACTCACTCACCGTTCACTCCGATTAGGTTGTGGAGTGAGGAACTCATCCAATATGCCGGAAAAGTGGTTACACTCCAGTGTTTAATGCCTCTACGTGTTTTGTTTTTGTTTCATCTTGTTCCCACCTCTTGTGGCAGCTAGCTGTTTGTGTCATAAAAATAGTACAATTGTACTGATTGAAAAAAAAACTTTCTTCTAAAAAAGACCCGCTTTTTATTCTGATCGCTGTTTGAATGTGGGACTACTTTCTTTTGAGCGTAAGTAGTAAAGTGGCTCTCACATGATCGTTGTAGACCAATGCAGTGCTTGCATTTAGTAAACAGTAAGCCAGCATAGCAGTGTACTCGGAGTCGGAAAATAGCGGCGATTATGATTTAACTACCTTACAAACTCGGAAATTAGAGAACAAAATGTATTTTTATGGAACCGTGTTTAATGTAATATGTTAGGGAAGGTTTCTGTGTCCCCCCGCTTCAGCAGCTCTTCTTTCATCATTTAAATAATTATCCCTGTTTAGACTGTTCCCATCAGCTCTTGCTGCTGGCTCAACACTGTATGGCTGTGTTCTTCAGTATTTAACATAAATGTATGTTTGGATTCAGAATCTGGAGCTTTTTGCTGCTGCTTTCTTTCTTTTTTTTTTCTGAGCAGAATCGGGAACATTTTGCTTTAGCAAAGTCACTTCAAGAGGCGCTGTTTTTAGACGGATGAGCTAGGAGAGCCGAGTTGGAAGTTTGTGATTTATGAAGCCTGAAAACTGCTGAAATGTTGGCCAAGCAGCTTTTGAAGAGGTAAATACGAGGTAATCGGCTTTGATGGACAGCAGGTGGGCACATGCCCAACACAGTAAATCTGTGGCTACGCTTAATAGTGGGAGAGATCGAACGCCCTCCTGGCGATTTATGTTGGCTGCCGCCACCTGGTTGTCTGTGTGAACTTTGACATGACAGCCCTCGAGAAGGGCAGCAAAGTGTCTGATCACATTCCTCAGTGTCATAAGCTCCAACACATTTATGTGCTCGTGCGTGTGGGAGGGCCAGCGATCTGCCACCGTATGGGACAAGCATGTGCCCCCCCATCCCAACAGTGACACATCCGTAAAAACAGATACGTGTGATGTAGGACGTCCGATGGGGACCCCGTGTGAGAGGATGCAGGGATTCCCCCAGTGAGCGAGGTCCCTGCCCACTGAAGGGGGAACCCTCAACATACGTCTCTTCTGACGTATCGTGTGTACCCGGAGGTGGATGAACCAACGCTGTAGGCGTCTCGTGTACAGTAAACCTAACGGCACCACAGCGTGGGCTGCAGCCATCATGCCCAGAAGTTTCATGGCTAACAGGGCTCTCACAATCTTGCGGGGTTGCACGCGGGAGATCACTGTGGTGAGATATGCTGCTCTCGTCGGAGATAAACGTGCTCTCATTAGGGAGGCGTTCAGCTCCACCCCGAGAAACACAATCGACTGGGATGGAAGGATGGAGCTCTTTTCCCAGTTTATGGAAAACCCCAGGGCTGACAGATGCTCTATTAATTTCCTGGTTTGCTCTGACGCCTCGTCCTTGGACCGGGCGCATAGGAGCAGATCGTCCAGGTAAAATAAAAACCCCATGGCCACCGTGTGCAATGGCTGCAGAGCTGTCTCCAGACATTTGGAGAAGGTGCGCAGGGCCGAAAGGGAGACGATTGAACTGGTATTGAACCCCCTTGAATGAAAAGCGCAGGAACTTCTGGTGTTTGGGAATTACTGGGATGTGGAAGTATGCGTCTTTCAGGTCTATTGATGTGAACCAGTCCCCTGACCGCGCGTATTCTAGGACTTGCCTCATTGTTGACATGCAGAAATGCATCACTGCTATGGAGCAGTTGAACAGGGAAAGGTCGAGAATTGGTCACATTCCTCCCGACTTCTTCGGTACTACAAAGTAGCGGGAGTAGAAGCCCGAGAGCTCTTGCCCGCAAGGAACTTGGGAAATGGCATCCTTGGACAGAAGTTCCCGTAGCTCCAACTCCAGGGACTGAGATTGTTCCTGTGACGTGAACGTCGTCTCCACGATCCTGTTGAAGGGAGGAGGAGCGGACTGAAAATGGAGTGTATGACCGTAATGAATGGTTTCCGATATACATTTGCTCATGTGACAAAGGCGGCACCATTCTTGTGCGCGTTCCAACAGCGGACGCGTGTTCGAGGCCAAGTGAAAAACGTCTGAGGACTGGGTTCATGCCCTTAATGCCGTCGCTCGCACCAGAGAACTGTGAGCGACCCATGGAGGGCTGCGCTCCAAAGGGCGAGTGCGAAACAGCTGGAAGAGGCAGATCCACCCACCCTACGTTGTGGGGGGAGCGGGATGCGTTTGGCCCGGCAGGAAGCTAGGGCTGCTGCGCAAATGGAGCACACCCGTACAGCTGGCTGTGGGCGTGTAACATGATTGACTGCGGGAACATGCAGATGTGTCGCAGTGCTTGGCGTGGGGAAGATGTGTGAGGATTCGGCAGAGGATTCTGCAGAGAACTGTAGGATTGTGCTCTCAATGTGACATTTTTTGGGTTTTATTTCAAAACCAAAATCCTTCACAGAGTTAACATTACAGTCAGAAGCACACACGTTCGCCCCAATGAGTCATTTTCGTGGTTGCTTTCGGCGAGGTTCTTGCGACTGTAACTGCCAAGAATGTGTCTGCTGGCTCTTTAGAAACCGTTGGCCGTCTGGTTGGGGTCTGGGGTGGTGGGTTGCTGGGCTCGGCGTTGGATGGGGGAGCCTGCTCATCAGCACCCCAGCAGAAAGGGTCAAACTCTGGTAACCGGTGATGGTTGTACCCAGTGTGCAGCAGTACCGGGACCAGAGTGAATAGGGTGTGTATGGAGAGCATGAGTGGGTGTCCGGCGTACATTTTTGTAAGTCTTTGGTTGTATGTGTATGTGTGAGCATAGGGGAGGGAGTGTGTGACTGTGTTTGTGTATGACTGTATATGTCAGGTGGGGCCTTTGACTCCTCCCCTCTCCTGGGACCTCCGTTGATTATATAGATCTTCGTCTCCCCTCCCCCTGCCACACCTGGTGTGGGGTGTGGTGCCTTGGTCTGCCTGAGTGTTCGTGGCTCCCGGGT
The DNA here is from genome assembly GCF_043380555.1 of Nothobranchius furzeri. NCBI lineage: Eukaryota > Metazoa > Chordata > Actinopteri > Cyprinodontiformes > Nothobranchiidae > Nothobranchius > Nothobranchius furzeri. The sequence goes on along the minus strand of NC_091752.1, from coordinate 61,244,303 downwards.
CAGGGGGTTTAAGATCTTTGGCGCCTGCCTGGTCAATCCCAGTGGCTGCCTGGTGGGGTCTGGGTCCCTGGGCTCTGCTGGGTCATCGGCGGGGGTGGTCGCCCCTGGGTCCCGGGTCGCTGGGTCCCGGGCTCGGCCGGCTAGGGGGTGGGAGGCGGCGGGCGGGCCTGTGGGCTTGCCGCTGATATCTCCCGGTGCTCTGCCAGCTGCTGGTTGTGGCCCCCCGGGGCGATCCTCTGCGCCTCTCGAGGGGGGCGGGGGGCCTTTCTGGTTGCAGTCCCCTTGGGGTTCCTGTATTCTGGGGCAACACCTGGATCTCTGGGACTTGGAGCTCCCCCCGTCTCCTACGCATCTTTGGGGGCAGATCCGTGGTCCCTCACACTCTCTATTGGACGCTCCTATAGAGAAACCTTACATAAACAAGCGCGTGTACACACACAGGTGCTCACATGGTGCTCTCAAAAGTATGGGCTTGGGCACGTTCAACACTTGTCTCAAGGCTGTTGTTGCCACTAAATGCACTGTGATTTATTATCGTGTGATTGTTCAGTTAAACAATGTTGATTTTATATTTCATCATCACGTTGACGCAGTGATAGCTTGCTCCTGGTGTATTGTTGTGTGTCACTTTTTTCTGCTCTTCTCTTTCTGCAGGTCTAGAAGCAGACTCTTGTTCATTATTGTTTATTTTTGTGGAACACCCCCCCCCCCCACCCCCACCCCTTCTCTCTCTCTTCCCACCATTTGTCTTTTCCTTTCTCTTTCACCTCTGTGTCCGTGTCTGGTCGGAATTACAAAGCATTCAAAAACAATAACAATAAAATTTGAAGTATCAGGCGTGACATTTAAAGCAGATGGTTTGATGCTCCACCTGAGAATAAATCTGTAAGGCTTGTCACCAGCATTCAGACCTCAATTCTGCTTGCTTCACAGCCAGACAGGACACGGTAAAAAAAAAAAAAAAAAAAAAAAAAAACGTTGGCTGCCAGCTGGACGTCTGAAGTTCCTGCGCCATTCGTCCCATCCTCTGGAGGAACGGACGGAGTGAGAGGCAGACCGGGGGTGGACCAGGTCTCGCACTGTGGCTGACAGTTCAGCTGTCTTCTGAGCCCTCTCGATGACACTCCTAAGATGGGGACCAAACAGAAAGTCAGAGGTGATGGGGCCTTCCAGCATCTCTCTGTGCAGGTGCTTGGGGATGGAGGGTAGGGCCTTGAGCCACAAGGCCTGCAAGGGTCTGCCAGGCAGCAATGTGAGCAGAACCTGTAAGTACAGCAGCACACAGATTGAGAATGGCATCAGCAGTTTTAGTAATGATGGTTTGCGACTCGTCAGGAGCGTCAAGCTCTTCCACCATTTTGGAAATGCCAAAGGCAAGAAGGGCAATGTTATTTGTGTGCGCGATCGGTGAGCCGCGACAGCAGATGGTCATGCTTAGAATCGGGAACTGCTCGCCGGCTAGCGAGGTGTTTTTTGGCGCCAAACAGCGAGGCCAAGTCCGGCTCCAGTGGAGGAACGGATGGCCAGCCCTGGTCGGAGAAGCCCTCGACATTGGTAATGGGCGCATATGTGGAATTTGGCACCTTGAGTTTAGCAGGTTCGGAGAAGGCAGCGGACCAGCAGCGCGGAAACGCGGCCAGATGGGGTCTGGACAGCGCGTTTGTGTTGCCCCAAAAATTCCCGCCAAATCATCTGCTTCAGGCAGAGCTGGTTCTGGCACGGCTAGCGCCTTGCGGACCACAGCCACGGAGATGATGGCAGGTAGCTCCTGGAGCAGTGCTCTAACTAATGGTAGAAAGCAGCAAGAAGGCACTGGAGCAGAGGAACCTGCTGAGAGAGGCTCGTCAACCTCTGTGTTGTCCAGGAGGGAAGAAGGGCTATGGCAGCCAGCCTCGTCGTACTCCTCACGGTCAATGTCATCGTCCAGTCGGTTGGAGCCAGCCGGCTCCTGGCCGACATTGAAGGACTGTAAGGCCTTGTCCAGCGAGTACGTGTCAGCCACCGAAAATTCCTCGTCAGCGGCAGGGGGTGAAGTATTCAACCCGGCGGATCTTTTCAGCCATGGGCAGAGCGGCACAAAACGGGCACGAGGCCTGGGGGGTCAAGCCAGGCCAGCGTGATGAGTCCCGAGACAGACCCCACATTTGGTGTGCAGGTTGCCGCTGGAGATGCAGTCCATCTGGCAGGCCGGGCAGGTCCTGACGTCGCTGGACATGGTTGGTGAGTAGATAATGGATAATTGCTCTTTAATGAAGCTCTTAAGCTTGGCTTGAAGAGATAACGGAGGTGAACAGTGGAGTTGTTCCACTGATATACCCACAGGGCTGCCCACCATTGGTGGGCGTACATTTAAGCTCTTCATGATTGGCTGATGCTGAGATCACCCTTCCAATAGCAGCTAGCTTAAGGGCTAAGACTAGATGAAATAGAACGTATTATCAACAATCATGTTCTCTCCTCAAGGTCTCAAGCTTCCCTTATCGTCTACAGGACTCTTCATGCCTCTGAACAAAGTGAACCCTCAGCTTGGATTAGTTGCTTAATCAAAGAATGAACTCTTAAATATAATCTGAACATTTAAAACGTATAGGTTAATTAATCATTTAAGAATAATTTGGTTGATGAACAAATGTTATATGAACACTAAGTGAAATGTTTTGATTAATCTGTGAAATAAAGTATTATATTGATTTATATACGGATCAGTAATGTTTGATATGACAAGGCCATTGTCATCTACACTCACACAAGGTTCATCAAGGACAAATTAAAGTTAAGTCAAACGCGTGACACATATTTTCTTACCCACAAATCAGAACCTCGGTATCTGAAAGAAGGCGTGTGTTACTGAGATTCTTGGTAATATCCCTTAACATGGCGCGCTCTGATTTGTTAAGAAATTAATGTGAGAATATAAAAGCAGAATCACTCCGCTGATTCAGCAGTCAAGAGTCGCAATCCAGCTCTCTTCAGTCAGTGTTCCAGCTCTGCAGAGTTCTAGAGGAAGCTACGGAAACGGCTGTCCGTAGAAGTCTCTTTAACTAAGAAGCAGACTTTGACACGCCGTCAAGATTGTTGCAAAGCTGACACAGCAAATGGTTCCTGCAGAACAAAGCTGATTTTGTTCCGACTCCTTAAGCGTCTGGACACAAACGGTTCCATTCAACCTGTGTGCCCGGCGACATCTCTGGACTGGAGAAGTCGGTACTGTGGTCAATCTACTGGACCTGGGTGCCCAGAGGCCATCCAACCTCGACGACCGCTGGATCTGCGAAGAGGGTCACCGAGAAGGGTGAGGTAGAACACAGTGTGATTGCGTCTGATGCTTTTTGACAATAATCAACTTCATAGCTTAACGCAAACCAAATTCTTTTACACCCAGAACTCAGCTTTCCTAGATACGAAAGTTCTGATAACCATATTAACACATAGGCACCATATACCACATCTCCTCCATCTAGATCCATCCATCACAGTAAATATTAGTTAACTTGTCATGTTTCAATTGTTTGGAAGATAAATTCTTACGTTTACAAACCTGACTCTTACCTTGAACCAAAAGGAAGGGTTTACAATCCCTGAATAAACAAAGAATCCTAGAATCTTCTGATTAAACATCCTAAGACCAAGTAGGTTGATATTCTATATTTATATAGAGTATCACAGCTTATTAGTCATAAGTAGAGGTAATATACTGAGTTCTTAAAGCACTCAATTTACCAACTCCTACAGTTATATAAACATTGTATCCACCTTATTTTTGAGTAGCCTGATGGAGAAACGCTGATGCAAGCAAAATCTGGCAAGATACCGGAAGTGGTGCACACCCATTAGTTTGTAGTGCGGCTTTGAGCGTTGGAATGGTTTTCACCACCTCCCAAAAGATGAGGAACCCAGAAGGATGTGGCAGAAAAATCTTAACTTGAAAACCACCACAAATTTAATTTGTGCATTCCTTCATTTTATTGTGAAAACTCAGAGAGGAACACCCACATTCTACTTTGTTGTTGGACATGATTAACCTCCTGAGAAGTGACACTGAGTAGTGAAGAGTTCTGACAGCAGTCTCACAAGAACAGGTATGATTTCGTGTGTATAGTTTTCTGAAAAGTTATAACTTAAGGTGCATTAAGAGTGCTGGATGCGGTGCGGTCACTGGGAACACCGCTGGACCTGGATGCAGTGCGGCCAATGGGAACACCGCTGGACGTGGATGCCGTGCAACCTCTCAGACCACAGCTGGACGTGGGTGCGGTGCGACCTCTGTAACCACAGCTGGACCTGGATGCGGGGCGACCCCTGGGACCACCGCCGGACCTGGATACGGGGTGACCTCTGGGACCACCGCTGGACCTGGATGCGGGGCGACACCTGGGACCACCGCTGGACCTGGATGCGGGGCGACACCTGGGACCACCGCTGGACGTGGCCTGACAGGAGGAGCTTGAGGCTTGAGCGGCGTGAAGACAGGAGGGGCTTGAGATTGGAGCGGCGTGGCTGCTAAACCTTGGATTTGGGAAGGAAGTAAATTAGCAGAGGGTCTCCGGGCCATCGCCGTTGCTTTGTAAGGGGCCCACTGTGCAAGACTGCCGTAGCAGGTTTGGATGAAGGGGTGGGACCTCTGTGCAGTGGTGGCTTCATTGCCAGGCGCATTCCACAGAAAGGTGAATCCTATTCCTTCTCCAGCTCCATAAACTCAAGGAGTGTGAGGAACTCACCCGCTGGTTCCATGACAGTTGAGAGTAGTCTAAGAGTGAGGAGATGAAGGTGTGGAGAACAGTCTCAAGTTCAGAGTGGGACAGAATAGGACTCAGCTTAGCAATGTTCCTGAGATTGAAGAAGGAAGAACAAACAAGAGAACTGACATGAGAATCAAGGGTGAGAGCTGGGTCAAAGGTCACGCCAAGATTCCTGACAGAAGGTTTAGTGCAAGAAGCAAGCTGACCAAGAGAGTCTTTGATTTTGGGATCCAGCTTGTCTGGGGCAAAGATGAGGATCTCAGACTTATCTTCATTCAGCTGTAGAAAATTCCGAGCCATCCAGGTTTTAATAAAGTCTAAGCAGGAGTGTAGCAGCTGCAGCTTAGACATCTCATGGGGGCTTAAAGAAGATGTACAGTTGAATGTCACCTGCGTATAGATGGTAGGGAATTTCTTTGAAGGAGCTCAGGATGAGCTAAGAGGAAGCAGATAGAGGAGAAAAGGTAGAGGCCAAAGCACAGAACCTTGTGGGATACCAGGAGAGAGGGATTTGGTGGAGGACCTAAACTTGGATACGGCCACAGAGAAAGAATGCTCAGATAGAGAACCACTCTAGAGCAGATCCTGATAGGCCTACCCATTCTCTCAACCTCTCCAGTAGGAGGTGATGGTCAACAGTGTCAAAGGCTGCAGTCAGGTCCAGCAAGATCAGAACAGAACAGTCCCCTGCATCACTGTGAGTCATAAAGTCATTAGAGAACCTGACCCCCAAATTCCACTACCTCCGCTCCGCTCTGACACGAATGCCGGAGCAAAATCGGTCCCATTGTAGTCAATCAGAGCAATTCCACTACTGCGGCTGTGCTCCGGCAGTGCGGCGCCGTGCGCCGCCCTCTGTTCCGGCGTCCGGCAAAAATAGAATCGATCCGACAGAAATCACAACTGCCCAACAGGAAAAGGAGCAAGCACAACTTCCGTTATTTCACAATAAATCGATAAACAAAAGGCGTTTTTTGTTTCATATGCACAGGTTTAACAACTTTTAACAACTATCAATGGCGGCTGAAGTTTAAATGCACAAAAGTAAGCCATAAATACAGTTTCTACTATCAAAGTAGTCACACTTTGTTGATCCAAACACTGCTGATCTCTCAACACAAATGATGGGCAGATTAAACAGTTCATGCCGATGCTTCTCCCACACAACGGGTGTTTGGATCTAACTTCCGCGTTTATTGCTCGGACTGTATCGCAAGATCTCGAAAATCCCGCGCATGCTTGTTTGCCCACCTCAGGTCTCCGCACCGGAGCGGAGCCGTTGTAGAGCGGGTACCAGTAAAAATTGAGTTCGGAAGCGAGCGGCTGCGGAAGGCGGGGGCGGACCGGAGCGGAGCGGAGGTAGTGGAATTTGGGGGTAAGAAAAGCTGTTTCAGTAGAATGAGCTCTACGAAAACCTGACTGGAAACTATCGTAGATGTTATGTTCATCAAGTGCAGCTGTGAGTTGTTTAGCCACAACCTGTTCCAAGATCTTGGAGATGAATTGAAGTTTAGAGATAGGTCTGAAGCTACTGTGGAGGGAAGGGTCAAGACTCAGTTTTTGAAGAAGCAGGTGGATTACAGCGTTCTTAAAGTAAGCAGAGTTCTGACCGGAAACCAGAGAAGCATTAATTATAGAGAGTACGCTGGGACCAATGGACTGAAAAGCATTTTTAAACAAAGATGAGGGTAAGATGTCGAGGGGGCATGCAGAGGTCTTCATAGAGTTAACTAGTTTAGTTAGTTCAGGCAAAGAAACAGGAGCAAAGCTATCTAAGGATGATGGGCCTGGTTGGAGTCAGGAAAGGCAGCGATAAAGCTGAGGGAGATCCAAAGATTCAAAGTCATTTATTGTCATATTCTCCACATGTGCAGGACATACAGAGAAATGAAATTCAGTTTCAGCACACACAATTCAAAGATCAGACATACGTGGGTAAGACACATAACAAGAATTGGTGACTGCAGTCATTCGCAACCAGTGTTGGGAGTAACGCCGTTTAAGTATAACGGCGTTTCTAACGGCGTTCTTTTATAGGTAACGGAATAATCTAATTAATTACTTTTCCCGCCGTTACAACGCCGTTACCGTTACTGGGGACGGAAGGTTGTGCGTTACTATGTGCTTGTCGAACGTTGAGCAACAGGCTTTCTGACCGCCACACTTCAGCTGCAGCAGGGAGAGAGAGGTGTCGTCGCGCTAGGACGATGTCGACGCCAAAACAACCAAAACAAAGTGGAGACTCACCTCTCACATCAGGAAGAATCTGCATGTTTCGAACGTTATCCGTTCTTTCATAATCCGTTGTTGAATTGTGATCGGCAGAAGCTTTTCCGGTTCGCGCCTCACTTTTTACAGCAGCGGCCCACGTCAAAACGATCGTTTCTGTTACTGATAAGGAAATGCGTGTGTTAAGCAGCGTGGTGTGTAGAAGCTGTCATCAGCTGATCAGGAGCTAGAGGTAGATGTTTTCATCCAAGAGCATCACGGCCCGTGAAGAACGAAGAAGACGTGATGAATATCTACGGCTGCAGACCCCCCGCAGATTCGCTGCTGCAGGTGGGAATCTGCGGGTGTGCAGCCGTGCCCTTCTTAGCGTGACAGCGGGACGTCCCGAAGGTCCGCTCACCTGTTCACCGCTCAGACGTCCTGATCTTTTGCCTTCCTAGATCATCCAGCTGTAACCTGTTCCTGATCATGTCTTTAGTCCCGCTGTAGCACTGATGCAATAGTCTCAGACGTCATGGAGCTCAGGTGTTATTAGAACTACCTGTGTGTGTTTACCACCCAGCTGCAGCTCTTCTGTGGTTGGGTCTGACCCACGTTAGTACATTTAAGTCCTCCATCAGGCTTGTGCCTCTTCTAGTGTCATTTTAAAGGATTTTATTTATTTATTTAACCGATACTGGATTACCAGCAACAGAAATGCTGCTAAAAACACAAAATTATGTGAAGCTGGAAAAATTAGAATACTGTGCAAAATTACATTCATTTCTATAATTTAACTAGACTGAGATACCATTTAAAGGCTTGGGAACCTTTACATGTGTTTCTATTTGCAATTTTAAATTTTAGCTGATTGGGGTCTTGTTAAATATCACACAGTGACCTTTTAATAGTCTAGATTAGTGTAATGTTCCTATTAGGAGTTCCTCCTGTTAAGTGCTTATTTATTGAAATTATTCAGGTTTATAAAAAACATTTGGACAAACATTTTATTATGTTCCAGTCATTAGTCATTTATATTTCACTATTGTAGTAATTCTTGCATTCTTTAATGAAAAAAGTAACTAAGTAGTTGCTTTTGTTGGTAATTAGTTACTTTTATGATCTTGTAACTTAGTTAGTAACTGAGTTACTTTTTTGACAAAGTAATCAGTAACTATAACTAATTACTTTTTTAAAGTAACGTTCCCAACACTGTTCGCAACATGAGTCGCGCTACCTTAATAGATAGATGAAAAGGGTGTTACATGAGGGAAGTTCAGGGAGGGAGAAAAAAAGGCATTAACAGGGTTACACCAGCAGGGTGTAGCACTCCAATGCAAAAAAACACCCGACATATAAGCAACAAACGTCACAGTTCACAACATGAGACCCAGTAGGTAGGGGGGAGGGGCTGGGATCCTGGTTCCTCAGCGGGGGCGGCCCGTTGTGGCGCTCAACCAGCTGGCTCCGCAGGTGGGAGGGAGGTCATGGGAAGCACAGGGAGTAGTGAGTCCTTAGCTTGATGACCTCGGTGGAGACCTCAATCTGAAGGCGGGGGTGGGGGGGGGGGGGATGGATAGAGATTCTGTCATGGTCGGAGGCAGTTTCTTGACCCACGACATGCAGAATCACACACGGAAACCAGGAAGGTAAGTAAAAGGGTTTATTTTTGGAAATAATGAGCAACGGAGGTTCGGGACTCGACGAGATGCAGGACTGGCAGCAGGGCTCCAGGGGGAGGTTTCTAAGGAGGGAGACAGAGTGAATAACTAATGGAAACAGACGGAAACTTAACTGGAGACTGGTCTTACTGTTTCTTGGTAGCACTAAATGCACCGGGAGGGTTGTCGGATCCGGGTGAGCTGAGGATATCCAAGAAGGGTGGTTGGTTTGTCCAGAGGTGTAGGAGCCGAGATGGATGTGGTAGGTGAGCGGCTGAGAGCAGGCGGTCAGAGGATGGAGCAGTGTGTCAGGTAGGTTGTGATCCGGGTTTGTTCTGGAGAGGCTGAGGACGTTAAGAGGAACCTGGGAAAAAAGCAGGAGAGGGCATAAAGGGGTTTTCAGACGACAGTTTATCACGAGTACAAATGCAAAAATGTCAAGGTCTGGTTAGTGGCTAGAGCTACCCAAACTGAGTAAATCATCTGGCATGGTGAAGCGTCACACTGCTCCTTAAATCCCCTGGCCTTGATGAGGAGATCAGCTTCAGCTGGGAGCTCTCAGACACACCCACCTGTGGAAACAAGCTCAGAGTAGAAAAACCAGGTTACAGGCAGACAGCTCACCACAGACCATGACAGATTCACAGCATTTGTCTGCATTCCTTCCAGCGTGGGGGTTTTGCATGCAACTCCAAGGCTGCTTATGGCGTCAGATTCGATAACAGAAACTTTGTTTGGGTCAGACAGAGATAATTTTTTCCCTCTGCCTTAAGTCTGTATTGATCATTCAAGTCCTCCAGTGAAGCCAATTCAGTGATTAAACATCTCCACACTGTCCGGTGACCCTTTCCGAGATGTTATCAATCCTGCGCGCTAACACCGGTAACACAGCTAAGACATTGTCCAGCTTGCGATTTACCTCGAGCAACGTCCCAGTCTGTGAGGTATCCACACGGACAGTGCCGTCCATGGTTGCGGGTCACCCTCCAATCGCTCCCGTCATCCCAGTCTTGCGGAAAGCCAGATATCCTCCCACTCCAATCAGAAAAAATCCAACAATCATCAGGTCAAATATCCACATATCTTCGACGTCCTCAATGGACAGCTGAGAGAGACAGATGATATTCCACTTTTTCCAGGAATCGAACATATATCCCGCTGCATGTGTCCCCTGCGTGAGCCCCCTCCTCCATTCTCATTGTAGAAAAAATCTTATCAATCGCTAGATGCTAGATCTAACCTTATTGATTTTGTCCACAAAGAGAGACAGAAATTTTTTACAGTCTGCAAAAGAGTGGATGGAGGCTGTAGGAGAGGCAGGAGAGACAATACTGCTGATGGTGTTAAACAGCACCTTGTTATTTCCTTAGCTCTGGGATACTCTCCTGGCCTGAATTGATAGTTGGGTCCTTCTGTCATACGTTCGTCGCTGACGTTCTTGGGCCTGGAGCAAATGTTTCCGTGACAGTGTTTCCAGTGTTTGGAGCTTTGCTCACAGGTCCAACACGTATTGTGTCTCATTTTTGCTGGGACTAGGACCTTCCACCCAGTTTTCTTTAATGAGGTCCAGCACCCTTCTGGGTGTCCTGCCAAAGGGGGAAACCCCCGTGGAGGCCTGGGGTACCTCAGACTTCAAACAACAGGGCGTCCAGCCACTGATCCCAATGACAGTCATCCACATGTATTAACTTTTGGATCATAGTCTTCAGCGTCCGGTTGAACCACTCCATCAACCTGTCAGTCTGTGGATGGTAGACGCCAGCTGGCACCGACATGACTCCTAATAATCCGTACAGTTCCCGAAGGTCGGTAAGGATCTCTTTTGGATTCCCAACCTGGGAGATGACCTGAAACAGTGCCCACGTTACAGGTTTAGCCACAATGCTGCGTAGTGGTACTGCTTCGGGATACCGAGTGGCGTAGTCCACAAGCACTAGTGCAAACTGTATACTTCTGGGAAATGGACCAATTAAATTCATCCCGAGGTGTTCGAATGGGACCTCCATCAGTGGGAGAGGCCGCAGTGGTGTCCAAGGTATGGCCGAAGGATTGGCATTTCGGGCAGGCTGCACACCATCGACTGACATCTGCTCGGATGCCCGTCCAGTAAAACCGGTCCATCACCCAAGAAAATTTTTTCATAACCCAAGTGACCGGCCATGGGATTGTAATAAGCCGCCTGAAAAATCAATTCCCGATGGCCTTTAGGCACCAGCAGTTGGGTGGTTTAGGTGTCGGTTTGGGTGTCACGACTCACCTTATAAATCCTATCTCTAATCATTGCAAAATAAGCGTAGGAGAGGGGGGAGTAAGGGCGCACCTTATGACAATCAACTGACATCACTTGGCCATCATGTGACTGCCCCAGTGGAAAATCCCCTGCAGGTTTGAATGGGGGAACGACCGGAGCATCTACCTAGTGTCCCGGCCAGAGTGGGATATTCGTGTACATCACCGTGAATGCATTTACTAAACACCGTGATTCGTTTCCCATAGCCTCGTGATGTACCAGGCGCTGGTGTACAAGCGTCTGGGAGCATCCCGAATCTGCTAGCGCCTGGTGTGTGACCCCCCCCAACCCAACCCTTGGGTTGGATGTCATTAAACACAAAATGTTGCACTCATTAAATGATTACTTCTATGCGCAGGTTCAGTAAATGATAATATCCCAGCATAGTCCGTTCTCTGTAAAGACATAACGATGTTTACCCACAATGCACAGCCACACACCCAACCAAGAACAGCATATCTGGTACAAATTGTTAGCACAGTGGTGGTGGAGGCATGGTTTGGGCTGGTCCTGTGCCATTAGGCATCAAGAAGCTGGTTTACTTTTTAGCTGCACCTGTTACTGCAGCAACTGATCCAGATATGTGACCTATGGAATTTGTTCCTATGGTGATAGAAAAGGGATGATGCTGAAAACACAGAACTGAGCCTGAAACATCAATCCTGCTATGTGGTACAGGGTCCGTGTGTTAAATGACGTGTAGCCTTAGAATCTAAACTGTTTGTATTCTGATTGTGGTCAGACACACAACACCTTTATGGATGTGTACACCATAGGTTTACACCAAACAGATAAAGGGTCCCTCTGCTGCTGTTGGACATTCTGTCCCACAGAAACACTGATATCTTTCCACAAGAACTATTTCAGGGTCTTAATTGCAGCTCTATTTTCTGCAGACAATCACATAACAAATTAATGACAGTGTACATAGTTTTGAGTCGACAGCAGCAGACGGACAATATATTTTTTATCTCACAGCAGTAAAACTCACCCTTTGTCCAAGTCATGAATAATGTGTATACTGCAGCTCGTTTCTGTTACTTACAGAGCAGAGAGAGGAGAGGGCTGCACGGGAGAGTAAAAATAATGTTTTAGGACCACAAAGCCTCATAAAAAAAACAGGAAAAGCAAATAACGTCATCAGCAATGAAATAAGTCATGTCTGGTTGTCACTTACTGCTGCAAATCATGTACTCCTCACTGCTAGAACAGACAAAGCTAAAACTTCTGCAGAGTAAAGTCAGATAAAGGAGCAGTAAACTGAGCTATGTGACTGCCTGGAGGAGTATCATCATCATCATCAAAAATAATAATAGTAATAATACTAATAATACAATTATTAATAATTATTATAATAATAATAATAATGGCAAGGCAGCTTTATTTGTATAGCACCTTACAACAGTATAAAATCGACCAAAGTGCTTCACAGAAATTAAAACATTAAAAAAACAATGCACAATATAAAAATGCACAAAGACTAAAGCTTTAGAACTAATACTAAAAACACTAAAAAGACTCTCATGCATGAGTTAAAAGCTAAATCATAAAATTAGGTTTTCAAAAGAGATTTAAAACCAGACAGTGAAGAGGCCCAGATAATGCTCAATGGCAGCACATTCCAGAGCCTAGGGGCTGCTACAGAGAAAGCCCTGTCACCTCTGAGTTTACGTCTTGTTTTTGGGACTTCCAGGAGTACCCTATCAGCCGACCTCAGAGACCGTGCAGGGGGGTAAAAATTAGAATAATAATGCATTTTATTTAATGGTGTCTTTCAAGTCAAGTCCCTAGTTTTTATAATGCATTTTTACACTCCCAACTGAGAGACCAAAATGCCGGAAACATCACAGAATAATCTGATGCACATCAATAGTTCTAAAATAAAATAGAAACACAATAAAAAGGACTTAAAACCCATAAAAGAAATAGGAGAAGGTAAGTGCAATTTTCATCTAGACCAAAAGCTGAAGAGAAATGATAAGTTTTCAAATGTGACTTGAAGGATGTGAGGGATGGAGCCTGCCTAATAGTCAAGGGCAAGGCATTCCACATAGTTGGAGCCATAATGGAAAATGCATGATGCCCTCGAGATTTGATTCTACAGGATGGAATGACTGGTCACCCAAGGTTGCCTTACAGAAAGTAAAAGCAGGATTTAAAATATAGTAAACAGTATAGAAACAAGATTGTTCACAATAAAGTCCAAATGAAAACCTACAAGCCTGCATTAGTGAGTATTTTCTGGTGACAGTGGGTATACTATGCAAGTTTCAACAGGGGGGATTTGAGTCTGGATTTGAATGTGGTTATGGAGTCTGACAGTCTTATGTTTAGGGGGGAGGGAGTTCCAAAGTCTTGTTTTTTTATTTAGATTTTTATTTGGGCCTATGGTTAAAATCTGATGTTAGCCCAGATCTGGACAAGTGGGGGAGTAGAGGGAGGTGGAGTGTACAGTCGGCAAAGACGGCTCTCCCTTGCCCGGCCTCCAACATGCCTCCATCTAAAAGGCTAGGTTATCCAGAGTTATCTGTGTAGTTATGCTGCTATAGGCTTACACTGCTGGAGGACATTCTGACCACTTTCCACACTCGACTACTTTCTTCTACAATTAGCTCTTTAGCTGTATTATTTCCTGCTATTTCAGCTGTTAACTTTATTTTTTCTGTAAGTGTTTTTCCTCCCCAGAAGAAGCTACAATGGTGTTCTGCTGAGCGGTGGTAGCCTCATGGAGGGGGCCATCAGCTTGAACACTGTTGCGACCCACTTAAATAATAAATGACCTGCACTTGTATAGTGCCTCTCAGAGTAAGGACTCCAAAGTGCTTTACACTACAGTGTATCAGTCATCCATTCACACACACATTCAAACGCTGATGGTGATGAGCTAGGTTGTAGCCACAGATGCTCTGGGGCGCACTGACATGGGTGAGGCTGCAGAGCACAGGCGCCACCGGTTCCTCTGACCACCACCAGCAGGCAAGCTGGGTTAAATGTCTTGCTGAAGGACGCAACAGCAGAATTCTCTGTCTGGAGCAGGGATCGAACCTGCAACCTTCCGATTACTGGAAAACCCGCTCAACCTATTGAGCTACTGCTGCCCCAAGCAGTTCTCCCTCTCCTGATAATAACATCTTACTTTCTTTGACATTGAATGTGCTACTACTAGTTTACCCGTTTAATTATAGATTCACTAGGATAAATACAATAAAGTTCATCTCTCACCAAATAGAATATTTACTAATAAATCACAATGTAACCATAGAAACACTACTTGGCATATATGTTGTGTGTGCAAAACCTACATTTAAATTAAAGCATTAACTCGGAGTTACTCTTTTGTTTTGGTTTAGTTTTTCTTTCAGGAATTGTATTTTGAAGCCTTTTTCTGATTTCTGCTTAAGAATCACATGGCTGTTAAGGTTTGTTAGGATATGTTGGTTTTTCTTATAATACCTTGCTGTTTAACCCAGACACAGAGGAGCGTGAAATGCTGTGTCAAAGTATTTCAAAATTCCTAATCTGAGAATACATGGAGAATTAAAATAATTTAAACTTTTTAAATGTAAATTCATACAACAGCTTTAATCTGCTGTCCCATTTTAATTTTACTTCCAGACAGTTCCTCCCCTTGTTGCTAATGTCTGCTAATCGGAGAACTGAACAAGTTCCTACATTTGACAGACACCAGGAGATTCGGTTCATGACAACCAATATTTTTTAGTGTTCAAAATGCAGTTTTCGACTTCAACAGGTACTGCATACCAAATCTGCTGTTGCCTGGGTTCGATTGTCAATTCCCTTGTCTTGATTTTAAACGCCAGAGAAAAAGATTTAAAAAAAAGAAAAAAATTAAGGAGATAAAATGCAATTTGGGATCACTGTAATAACATAAAATAAAACATTCCTCGACTTCAGCCACCACTTGGGCCATGGTGGTCATGGCCCTGTGGGCGTCTCTTATCTGAAAGTTGGCAAGCCTAATTTCAGAGGACACAACAAGTAAAATCACATAAATCATGCTGCACTTTACAGAGTTTGGAAGTTCCATGAACAAATTCAAGAGTTTGTAATAGCAATGGCAAATTTGCAAAACAAGCTAGTAACAGGAAAAACAGTCTCTGAACACTTACCCTTCTCGTAGGCTATCATCCCTAGCTACTTTTGGATGATACCAGGACGTGCATTCCTAGAGTATACATGATAGCTCTAAACACCAGTCTTTTTAGGACTCTGGTAGTTTGTCCTAAAGTTGAAGTGGTAGCGCTCCACTAAGTAGACACGTGACACGGTTTCAAACCAAACTGTTAAAGGCTTTCTGCTAATAGAGCTCCCTCATGGGTTAAAACCTTCTTACATGTTGCAACATGACAAGGATTTGTCAGGTTTAATACAACTCTTTTTGACAGTTCTATGTTTTTTTCCACCCTAATCCTTTTGTCTGAGTTAAAATAGTGACTGTGTCTGGTTTGATGATGTCACTTTTGTGAAACGCATTTGTATTCCTGGACTTATTTTCACACTAAACCTAAAATAACAAGGGGACACAGAACATGACAATGTGAAATCCATGGCCCATAACCAAGCCCCCACAATGCGGCTCTAAAATTGGGCCCAACCCGGAAGTACCAAAAATTGCAGTTCCACCCTCATCCGCTGGGGGCTGGTGTCAGAAGCGAGCAAATCCTCATTGACTCCCATGTTAAAAGTACCAATTTCACAGCAGAAATAAACATGTTTACAGCCTGGTGCCAAAACATGTTTTATGTTTAAATGATCTAGTTTACACTCATGACAACTCTGAGGGGGGTGATGTTTTTTTTCTCATTCTTCTGTTTAAGTGTATTAAAAGCCTAAAATTCTGTATAATTAATGAGCATCTGACCCACGTGACCGCCGCCTCAGACCCACGTGACCACAGAGCTAGCTCCGTGGAAAGGCCTCAGTAGAGCCTCGGTCTGGCTTGGAAACTGCTCCGGGATTTTGAGTCTCTGTGTTTGTGTATTCTGTTTTGGATATTATTTGTGCAATTGTTGTACAAAATGACTTGCTGTGGTATTAACTGCACTAACAGAGCGTTCAAGGAGTCTCCACTTCATTTTTTTCAGTAAGTTAAATCATATTTATGTATTTTAGGTCACTGCCGCCTCTTTACTAGCTGAGTTTATCAAAGTAGCTAGCTAACTATCATTTTAACATGTAGCATGTCCTAATAAGCACTGGAGGAAACCCTGTCAAGATCGTCAACACTCGTTTATCCTAATGCTATTGAAACATGTAAACCAAAAAGCATTATATCTGGCCAGGTTCTCCTCCCCCCACCAGGCTAAGCATCACTTATTCATGTAAAATGTATTTATTTTTTCATGTCTGACTTTAACCACATCTAATACTGTATTACGGTGTGAGCGCAACAGCGACAACTTAAGATCGATGTGTGAGCAGCCTGAGAGGTCGGGTGTTTTAATCTGAACCCTTAAAACCTCCAGCAGGCTACGCTGCACTATTGGCATGTTAGCACGCGGCGCTAACAACTTAGCGACGTGGCATGTCTCGGAGAAAGCGTAAAAACACGTTGGACGCTTCTTCTGAAGCGGGAAAATAACACCTCTTCTTAAGCAGAGCACGACATCGCCTCGGCTCATTCACCCTCTGCCGAGCCGGACTGAGCTCGATAACATTGACCCAGCACAGCTACTGGATCGTTGAAGCTGCCCCGTGACTGCCTGATGGAACACCAGCAGGGTTCATCAGACTCGTAAAGTTTCTTGTTTTTGCTGGGGACCCCCTGTATTTTACCGCTCCCTCCTGCAGTCTTCCCCTATTAAAATTTAAAATGATTCTGTAAATTCCAATAGAAAAAATCTCTGCCTCTGCCAGCTGCAGTAAATGTAGTCTCCAAATAATAAATAAGAGGTGCATTCATCTCTGTATCTCCTTTGATCCGCATTACTGATATTCTCAGCACCAGAACAGTGAAGCAAATAAACAGATTCCTGAGTTTGTTAATAATTTTATTCATTAGGTGCATCTAACCTGTTCTATTTTTCTCTGAAATGAGATTAAATCATTGCTTCTATGGGTTGGCTCCACTCTGCACTAGACATTTTTACTTTATTTAGAGACGTGTCATAATTTCATGTGTCATAATAGTGCTTGATGTTAGAAGTCTGTATGCCATCAGATAAACTCGCTCTTTTATTTTTTTGGTGAGGCTTATATTGAGGTACGCTCGAGTCTGTAAATTACGGTAAGTATTTTAAACCCATATGCTTAATTAGTTCTTTGTATGAAGTGATGCAGAGAGGCTTGACCTTTGGGTAAGCAACCAAAGAAGAGAGTGCTGGACTCCCAATTCACACTCCTGCATGTGCAGTGAACACTTTGAGAGTCATCACTTCACCACGGACTCCAGGGTACAAACACATTACTTCATATTTTGGTTAAGATTTAAAAAATTGAAGCATTAGCTGTATAATGTACAGATGTTACATTGTTGTGTAACTAGAAGAAAATCTTCCCCACCCTTGAATTGTCTGTGACTAGGGCTGTTTAGATGGGAAACAATCACGTTATTCATTTCCATCTAATTCTTTGGTTAATTACTCGGAGAAACAAATTAATTTTTTGTCAGTCTTTAATGTGTAACTTTATGTATTTGGATGAATGACAAATATTCATTTTAAACTAAAATGTTAGGCATTTAAGGAGAAATAACCAAATAATAAACATTCTACTGGTGTCAAATAAATCAAACTGTAATTAAACTATATATTTTCAAAGTCTCGATTCTGGATGAAACCCAACAACATATGCTTTATAAATAACAAACACTCCACATGGCTTTTACACACACACACACACACACACACACACACACACACGCACACACACACACACACACACACACACAGTGCTCTGGTGTGCCAGTTTGTTTTTGAGATACAGAAGTTGACCTTGTCTGATGTGTATAAATGTGAATCTCTTTTTTTTAAATTAAGTAATTATTATTATTTTTATTTCAGGGGAGACTTTGCCTGAAGGACACAGCTGTATCTACAATCTTCTCATCCTTTAAGGTCAAAAAACCTCTTCCAAGAAGGAAAGAATAGGTAAATAGGAATGACAAGGTACATTTTGAGAAGGTTGCAGTTGTTGATGTAGGTGTAGACAATGCCATAAAAGTTGCTGGTGATCTCAGCAATATAACGATGTGTGAAGACTCACCTCAAGAGGTCTTTGTTACTCAAAATGTAACACATGATGACATTCCTCTGCAAGCAGTTGAGTGTGATACTGCTCATTTTGGTCACAGTGTTCAACACCAGAATGACTCAGAATGTGGTCAGTTTAACACTGTGCCATTACAGACAAATAGCATCCTGAGTGACCATTGCTATCAAATCACAGAGTCTCCCAAAACGCTTAAAAGGAGAGTTCTGTCAGCTAATGAAAAGGTGTGCGTAGTTCAGAAAAAGCTTAGATTGCAATCCCGGAAGACTAGGAGACTGAAGCCAAGAATTTCTTCTATTAAAAGTGTCACCAAAATACTTCAGAAGAAACTTTTAATATCAACTGAATGTGCCTCTCTTCTTGATGGTTTGGATGGTGTTCCAAAAGAGTTGTTTCAGAAAATGAATCGGAAGAAAAGATCATCTTTTTCTGAGAACGTGAAGCAATTTGCAACTACACTGCATTTTTACTCTCCTAAGGCTTATGAGTATGCTAGAGAACACTTTCACTCGGCTTTGCCTCATTCGCAGACCATTCGCAACTGGTACAGTAGTCTCTGCAGATCCTGGTTTTAATCTTTCTTCATTTACAGCTTTAAAAAGTCATGTTGTTGAAAAGAAGAAGGAAGGAAAAGAAACTGTTTGCTCTTTGATGTTAGATGAAATGTATATTTGTCCATCCAGCAGATCACACACAGAAAATCCATGTTCTCTTGGATCCATGTCACATGCTGAAGCTTCTTCGCAATGTCCTTTCAACTGTTAAAGTTATTGTTAGGGAAGATGGCCAGCTGATACAATGGCAGTACATTGAGGAGTTGCACAAGCTTCAGGAGAGGGAAGGCTTGCGTCTTGGCAACAAACTCAAAGTGGCTCACATTCAGTGGCAACATCAAAAAAATGAAGGTTCATCTTGCGGCCCAAATCTTTAGCAGCAGCATGGCTGCTGCTCTTGAGTACTGAGAGCAACAACTGAGGTATCCACAGTTCAGTGGATGTGCAGCCACAGTTGATGCTGCTTTTGATGTCCTAAATAGCCGCACTCCACTTGGAAAAGGACACAAAGCACCCATCACACCAAAAACTAAAGAACGTGCCATGGTCACTTTAAAAGAAACAGAGTCTCTCCTCAGAGGGCACAAAATCATAGGGAAAGACAACAGAGTGGTGCACGTGCATTCCACACAGAAAAGCACACCCATCTATGGTTTCATTGCCTGCTTTAGAAGTGTGATCAGCATCTTCCTGCATCTCCCAGTCCTCCAGAAAAACTCCCGCCTGCTTCCTTCTTTTTCACCTCACAAGTAACTTTTTAACTAGCAGATCAAATTGATCTAGTGACCTCAAAAAAAGCAGAGTGTGTGCTGCGCTGCCTGGCTGCGCCAGTGACGAGCGCTGCAGCGGGAGCAGCGCAAGCGCGTCCACACGTCATGCTCAAATACAGACAGAACTTACCAGTGAGAAAATGAACGGACACGAATGACTGTGTGTTAATTTTATTTTTGGTGACGCCACTTAGAAACTTAGAAAATGTTACTGTGGCCGTGTGCAGAACGCAGCTGGAGTTCATGAATAATCAGCGGTCTGCCTGCCGCTCTCTGCATCTCTGCTCAAAAGAATCCCCACTATGCTGAGTCCATATAAATAATATAATATAGGTAGAAACTGGATCTTTTTTGTGCTCCTTCTGGGTGTGCAAGTTAAGTGCATCATGGGAGCCTGACAACCTTTAAGGAGAACCAAGTTGCTCTTCTGTAGTTTGAACCCAGTATCCGAGTCCGGATCGGGAAGTAAAGTCCCGAGTCCCGATCAGTCTGAAACCACGTGATCGGGGCCGATTTCCAATCATGTGATCGGATCGGGACATCCCTACTCTGCACCATCTTCTCGTGCCTTCAGCTTTTGAACCCTGCTTTTTTCCAGTCAGAGAACCACTCTGCCATTTATTACTCATTTGTTATAGCCCTTTCAATATCTTTTCATGCCTCTTAAACACATGTCTAAATAAACAATTTTAGATGATTAAAAATTAAATGTTGGTCTATCTTTTATAACTACAGGATCCTGAGATACAATTATTTCCACTGAAACACATATTTGTCCCGTCAACAGAAGTTTAGACTAAATTCAAAGTAAATTTGGATTTCCCAGCTTCCACCCAGCATTCAAATCGCACCATGTACGTAAAAATCAGTCAGGTGTGAAAGGAGTCTAAAAAGGATTTTTGTGTTTGTAAACTGATCTGTGTGTAATGTAGTTTTGTTCGTGTGTACCAGGTGATTTGTGTGTGTGTGTTCAATGTAGGAGCTGAAGTTACACATGAAAATGTAAACACAAGTTACAAATCAAGAGTTACACACATACAAATCTGTAGTTACGCACGCACAAATTTAGACACACTCACAGATTTGTTGAGACTTTTTTCTCCCCATAATTTTGACAGTTAAGCTTAGTTAAAGCTTCAGTTCAGTTCTTTAAGTTATACCTTCAAGATTTTATTGCATATTTAGTTAATTTTGTTTTACTGTACTCAAATTATATATTTAGTATATTGGATTTATTCTATCTGTTAATTAAATGAACAACTTGAAAACAAACTGTAGCTAGTACGTCCCTGAGACTGAGATTTTACATTCCTACATGACTCACTGGGAGAAAAAAGGAAGAAGGTCATGAAAGAAAAAAAGGAAAAAACTATCGAGTGTGGAAAAACTGAAAGCAATAAAAAATAAATAAAACAGAATTAAAACAGAGAGGAGTAGGAAGAGAAGATAGGGTCAAAGAAAGGAGGGTGATAGAGATATAGAGTGAGGGAGAGATGGAGATGTAAGTGAGCCGTGCGGAGGCCTCGGTCGGTGGCAGTCTGTCTCTGATTTCCATTCATTGTTAAGATGGATGAGATCCCAGCTGGACCGGGAGCAGACTGCTGCATTTCTTCCTTTACTCTTCCTTTCTTTCCTTTTTTTGGACGGGGGTGGTTGGGGGCATTATTTAAAACAGGGCTTATTTTCGATGGTCATTATGCATACACATCTGATCAGCATGTCAGCCTGGCCTCCCTGCGTGGCATGATGGAACGGCCCAATTTACCTCTTTCACCTGCCTTGCATAAAGGTACGCTGAGCAGAAACGGGCAGGCGCTCGCTGGAAAGTACAGCTCACACACACTCGGTGGAGTGGAGGTGGGAGGATGGAGTCAAGTTTAAGAGTATGTCTTTGCACACACACACACACACACACACACACACACACACACACACACATGCAAACACTCCATGCTGTTTATTTGCAAAGTGTGCATAAAAGTGTGTCCTTATACTATATCCAGCTATTGAAAGTGTTGCATACACTCACCTGCTGTACACACACACACACACACACACACACACACACACACACACACACACACACACACACACACACACACACACACACATACACACACACACACACACACACACACACACACACACACACACAGGACTCCCACACAGTCTCCCAACTGTGTCAGTTGTTACTGAGTCAAAACTGAATGTATTAGCAAGTCAAAACACTATGTGTGCGCCTCTTTAGCTCTGAAGCTCTGAATGGCTCTAAAGCACAGCTGATTAATCTCGACACACTCAGCAAACATTCTGCAACATGTTTATAATTTAGAGAATCACATATCAGCATCAATTCATCATTTACAATAAAAATAGGCCTCTTTTTTGTTGCAATGCAGGCTTTGGTGAACAGTTGTAATTCCTATTGTCTGTAGTTTCTCAGTCTGACCTCTGACCTGAGCTAGAACATTATCATTTTTCTCTGTAGGATGAATATAAAAACGCGAGTATGTGGTGCTAACCAGGCAGCTTAGCAGACAAATGACACAGCAGCGATTCTTAAGCCTAATTTATGCTTCTCCGTCCGCGTCGGGATGGACACGCGCACCGCCATTTTCCGTCCTTTCGAGGGCTCTCCGACAGGATCACAAGGACAGACGGAGTTGAGCTCTCTTTTCTAAAGATCCATCCGTCGAGACGGAGAACGCAATCTTGTGATTGGTCAGGACGCCGCTGTCGTGTACAGCGCCGCCATTGCACCCTCAAAAACATACAGAGAGTCGAGGATATGTAGCGGCATGGAGGAGCTTGAAGAATACCTTGTGGAATAATCCTAAAAATTTGAATGTTTTATTTACCCGAGACTGGAGGAGCAAAAAGATATGCAGTAAGCTTTTTATTCGTGGACCGAAATGACTGGAAACGTGGCTTTAGAGGTGGCGAGTGTCTGAATAGGTGGAGGAGAATGTTTGACAAATGTATCCATGTTAAATAAAAAGTCTCTTAAATACAAAAAAAAAAAAACACAATATAAACACAATATCTTGGACCGGATACATGACAGGATACCACCGAATAGTGCTATGCCCTCTGTTGTCCTGGCAGGGAATTGTTTTTCAACGCCCTTCAAGTGACGGAGAAATATGAGTGCAAATTGTCTCCGTCCGTGCGTGTCTCTCCCTGGTGGAGCTGACGGAGACGGATAAATTGGGCTTTAAGGTACATCTTTACCTGAGCTTAACTAGTTTTCCATGAACTTGTCATTGCAGGAATGTGGATCTGTGACATCAGAGTCCGCCTGAGGTTGGATCAACCAGCCCAGCATCAGCAGTGTGTGTGTGTGTGTGTGTGTGTGTGTGTGTGTGTGTGTGTGTGTGTGTGTGTGTGTGTGTGTGTGTGTGTGTGTTAGCAACATCTCTCATGAACCACCAGCCAGAATGAGATTTAAATGACATAAGCTGGATTCAAATGAACAAACCATGAAGGCAATCATTGACTATTTCATTGGAAGATTCTCACTGAAGGCATCAAAACTATAAATGAACACAAAAGGAGTTATGTACTTTACAAAAAAAGGTGAAATAACTGAAAACATGTTCTATATTCTATTTTCTTAAAATGTCCACAATTAGCTCTGATCACTGTTTTGCGCACTCTTGGATTTCTCTTGAAGAGCTTCCAGAGGTAGTCACCTGAGATGGTTTTCCAACAGTCTTGGGCCTAGTCCACACGTAGCCGGGTTTTTTAAAAAACGAATATCCGCCCCTCCAAAAACTTGCATCCACACCACCGCGTTTTAAAAAATAACTGTCCACACGTACCCGGATAAATACGTTGTTAAGGACATGCCAGACCTGTAGGCGGCAGTACTTCCCCCGTTCTTAACCTCGTCCTTCGTCTGTGGTCTTCCGCAAGGAGCAGTAATTCCGCTTGCAAACACAAGCAAAAAGCGCTTGGACAATTGATGGATCGGGTATTGACAGAGCACAGCTCTGAGGGCTTCCATGATGCCGGCTAGTGTAAACACAGGTTGCACATGTGATGTCAGAATTTTTTGTCGTGGAAAGTGACGTTGCGGACCTTAAAACTCCGGTTTTGTCTGTCCACACGCAGACACCCAAAACGGAGAAAACGCAGATCTTCACTTTGGCTGGAGTTTTTAAAAAAGATCCGTTTTCATGTGAAAAAACTCCGTTTTCGTGTGGATGACAGGCCAAAACGTAGAAAAATATCTAAGAGAGAGAGAGAGAGAGAGAGAGAGAGAGAGAGAGAGAGAGAGAGAGAGAGAAACTGAAAAAGAGGAGTTCTGAAGAAACGTGAGCAACAGTGAAGCAAGCACAGCGAGATCCGTTACTGTCTGTGTGTGTGCGTGGATGGGCCAGACTGAGCTCCCGGCTGCAGAGTTTTGTGTGTAGGGACGGGCGGGTGCTCTATGTGACTGGCCAATCACAGAGCGTGAAGACAGTCAGTTACCCAATGAGGATTTTCCTTCAGCACGATTACAGATATTTACTAGTTTTACTCGTTTCATGCTCGTATTCGTCAAAAATGCTTCATCTGTACCGGATACTCATCTGAAATGAGTATCCGGCTCATCCCTAATATTAACACAGCTGGCTGATCAGTCACCACTTATACACTCACTGGCCACTTTATTGGGTACACCTTGCTAGTACCGGTTGGACAACATTTTGCCTTCAGAACTGCCTTAATCCTTTGTGGTAATGAGTTGTTAAATCATCTGATGGTTCAAAAAGTTTGCCATCATCTCCAGGGTTTCATCTCCTCCCCACCAATCTGCAAGTGGCTCTCTCTGGCAAGACAATGGGTGGAGGTGTGTTTTTATGTCAGTAATGGTTGGTGTACAGATATTAGAGCGATTGCTCAGCATGGCTCAGAGCACGCTTGCGGAACAGATATTGTGCATGGAGCGAACGTACCCAGACTCCCTTATTATTGTTCTGGGAGAATTTAACAAAGCCAGTCTGAGCTAGGAGCTTCCCAAATATAAACAGTATATAAAATGCCCAACCAGGGAGGAGAAAACACCAGATACTGTTGCAGCACGGTAACGGGTGCCTATCACTCAGTACCTCGTTCTACACTCAGACTTCTGACTGCGAGACCATCCAATTGATCCCAGCATACAAACAAAGGCTAAAACTCTCCAAGCCCATTATGAAGTCAACTAAAAAGTGGAACAACAATGCTGTAGATTCAATTCAATTCAGTTTATTTATATAGCACCAAATCATGACAAGAGTCGTCTCAAGGCATGTCACATAGTAAACATTCCAATACAGGTCAGTTCATTAAACCAGTCAGTAAACAGTTTCCTATAGAAGGAACCCAGCAGGTTGCATTGAGTCACTGACTAGTGTCAGAGTCTTTACAGCAATCCTCATACTAAGCAAGCATGTAGCGACAGTTGTAGCATTGGAGAAGTCCAACAAGTTCATTTGCCCACAGCCTGCCAATGTCAGAAGTCAACAGACACTCAAATGTCCAGCAGCCTCTTCTGCTAGGAATATTGTTTTCTTCCATACCAAAACAATTCTCCTTCTCTAGCTGCACCATCCCAGTCCAGACACAACAACCTCTCTCCCGCTTTGTTGCCAGCATACTCCAAGGTCTCATGCAGAAGTTGAGACTTTTCCCTTTTATTAAAATTATTCTTATTTTGGTCTCATAATTCAATTCAATTCAATTCAAAATACTTTATTAATCCCAGAGGGAAATTGATTGCTGTAGTAGCTCAGAATAATAATAATAATCAAGTCATCAAATAGTTGTTGTATATTACAATGGCTGTTGGCAGGAAGGATCTCCAGTAGCGGCCAGTGTTGCAGCGAAACTGGAGAAGCCTCTGACTGAAGACACTCTTCCGTTGTCAGACAGTCTTGTGAAGAGAATGCTCAGGGTTGTCCATAATTTTCTTGATTCTCTGGAGAATCCTTCTTTGCATTATCTCCTCCAGTGGTTCCACAGTCGTCTCCAGAACAGAACCAGCCTTTTTTATTAGGCTGTTGAGCCTTTTCAGGTCCCTGCTTCTGATGCTACCACCCCATCAGATGATGCCTGAAGAGATTACACTCTCAACAACAGACTTGTAGAAGATCTGCAGCATCTTGCTACAGACATTGAAGGACCTAAGCATCATCAAGAAGTGCAGTCTGCTGTGTCCCTTCTTGTAAATGGCTTTGCTGCTCTTTCTTCAGTCCAGTCTGTTGTCCAGCTGAACTCCAAGGTATTTGTATTCCTCAACCACCTCCACTTCTTCTCCCTTGATGGAAACAGTTTTTGACTCCACCCTGTTCCTTCTGAAGTCTAAAATCATCCCCTTTGTTTTGTTCACGTTCAAGGTCAGATGATTGTTTCCACATCATGCCACAAAGCGCTCCACCAACTCTCTGTACACAGCTTCCTGTCCATCTCTGATACACCCGGCAACTGCAGAGTCATCTGTGTATTTCTTTAGATGACAGGTCTCTGATTTGTACTGGAAGTCTGAGGTGTATAGGGTGAAAAGGAATGGTGAGAGTACAGTTCCCTGTGGTGCTCCACTGTTACTGGTTTGATGTGCAGTTTTTCAGCCTCACAAACTGTGTTCTGTTTGTCAGGTAGTCTTCAATCCAGGCGATAGTTGAGGCCCCCACCTGTGTCTTCTGGAGTTTCTGGCAAAGTACATCAGGCTGGATTGTGTTAAATGCACTGGAGAAATCAAAGAACATGACCCTCACAGTGCTGCCTGCTTTGTCCAGATGACAGTGGATTGGTTGAAGCAGCTGGATGATGGCATCATCAACTCCGAATCCATGGCAATAAGCAAACTGCAGCTGGTCCTGATATGTCCTAGTTTGCTTATTCAGGTGGACCAACAGGAGTCTCTCCAGGACCTTCATGATGTGGGATGTCAGGGCAATTGGTCTGTAGTCGTCAATGACTGATGGCCGAGTTTTCTTTGGAACTGGAACAAGGCAGGATGTCTTCCACAGGACTGGAACCTTCTCCTGGGCTAGGCTGAGGTTGAAGAGGTGCTGCAGAATCCAACAGAGTTGCTCTGCACAGGCCTTAAGTACCCTGGGGCTGACACCATCTGGACCTGCAGCCTTGTTCCTTTTCAGTTTCTCCAGCTGCCTCTTCACCTGACTTCTAGAGACAGATAGGTGGGAGGAGGAGGTAAATGGGGCAGCAGCATCTCCTACTTGGTTGAAGACAGATGTATAGAACCAGAAGAGTACATGACTGCATTAGAGGACAAAAGAGCACGCGTGTGACAGGAAAATGTTGCATCAGAGGAGGATCGGATGTCTGATTGGCTGGGGACAGGCAAGGAGGAAGCTGGGTTTGTTCCTGAACTGAACCTATTGAAGAACGTGTTCAGTTCATTGGCTGTGTCCAGGCTGCCATCTGTGCAATCCTTCCTCTGCTTGAAGCCTGTGATCTTCTTCATCCCTGACCAGACATCTCTGATATTGTTCCTCTGTAGTTTGTTCTCCAGCTTCTTCCTGTATGCCTCTTTGCTGTCTCTGATCTTGATCTTCAGTTGCTTCTGTAAACTCCTCAATAATTCCCTGTCTCCCGCCTTGAAGGCTCTTTTTTTCCCCACATTTGGCAGATTCTTCAGTTCACTGGTGATCCAGGGTTTGTTATTAGCAAAGCATCTCACTGTTCTGGTAGGTATGATATTGTCCACACAGAAGTTTATATAGTCAGTGACACATCCAGTCATGGCATTGATGTCCTCTTCATATCCTTGGCAGAGAGTCATCCAATCTGTGGTCTCAAAACAACCCTGCAGGGCTTCTTCAGCGTTCTGTGACCATTTTCTCACAGTTCTTCTTGTCACAGGTTGCCTCTGAACAAGTGGTTTGTATTCTGAGCAGAGAAAAACAAGATTGTGATCTGATTGTCCCAGAGGAGGTCGTGTTTTGGACATGTATGTTCTCTTTACATTCGCATAACACAAATCCAATGTCTTTTTTTCTGGTGGAGCAGCTGACAAACTGTTGAAATGTTGGAAGTGTAGCAGAGAGCGAGGCATGATTAAAATCACCAAATATAGCCACAAATGCATTGGGGTGCTGGGTTTTTTAGCTTAGCGACAATGGAACTGATGGCATCACATGCGTTTTCAGCAATGGTTGAAGGTGGAATATAAACGGTTGCCAAGACAACACTGGTGAACTCTCTTGGCAAATGATATGGGCGATAACTTACTGCCAAGAGTTTAATATCTGGGCTGCAGAGACGACATTTCACTGAAACATGACCTGGATGGCACCATCTGTTGTTGACAAGCACTGCCACTCCACCTCCTTTTCTTTTCCCGCTCCCCTTCAGATCTCTGTCTGCTCGTACAGTCAGGAATCCTGGCAGAGAGACACTGGAATCAGGGATATGGTCCTGCAGCCACATCTCCGTGAAATACATAACACTGCACTGCCAAAACTCTGGCTGAGTCCTTGTAAGGGCTTGGAGTTCCTCCATCTTGTTGGGCAGTGATCTCACATTGCCCATTATGATCGATGGAAGAGATGGTTTGAATTTCCTCTTTCTTTGTCTCCGGTTTGCTCCCGCTCTGCACCCACGCTTCTTGCATTTTAGCTCATTTGGAATTTGTTGCTTCAGTTGAGGTATTACTTCAGCCTTTCCAATGTTAATCAGCTGCTCCCGATTGTAAACCAGATTGTTGCCATGGTTACGCATCATAATAAATGCTCAAAAGTGAAAAAAACAGCAGTAAAAATCCTCCAAGCTTCACAGCACCAGAAACAGAAAAGTAAAATGTCCAAAAAATATCATTTTTCTTGAGAAACTAGAAGAAAAAATGTCCAAGAAAAGGCAAAACTTACATATAGTCAACAGACCTACTCCAACATGCAGCCACACAGAGCAGTGCAGTTCTGGAAACTTGAAATAAGAAAGTAAGCTCCAGAGGGTACCCCCCCCCCCCCCCCCCCCCAGTGGCCGACCAAAGTGCTCGACTCGGGTCATACTCGGACCCACGACCTAGGACGAGAACAAGAGCTGATGGTCATCCTTTCTAGCCCCAGGGGGCATGGCAGACCCTCCCTAGTCCGACCAAAGTGCTTGAGCTGGGCCATACTCTGACCCACAACCCAGGGCGACAACCGCAACTGATGGTCATCCTTTTGAGCTCCAGGGGGCACGTCAGAGCCTCCCTAGTCCAACACAAGTGCTCAACTTGGGTCATACTCGGACCCACAACCCAGGACGACCATACTTAAACTTGTTTCTTTCAATCCACAGGTTGTTTTATTATGTCTATCTAAAGTAATTTAATAATGCTTAACTGCTTCACAGTAAATTAATGAATCAACATAAATGTTTATTATTTCACTACTTATTTCAGATCTTAAATACACTAAATGAGTCTATTTGAGAATTTAACAATGATTTATAATTAGTTGCGTTCACATATTAATATCAGTATATTAACAAATTAATGTTTACCAGATTTACTTCGCATTAAGTGGAACCAGCCTCTTCTGAGTGCCTGTAAAACTTGTGATGTCTGACGGTCTTGGTAAATGCCTATACAAATTTCTCAGAACTGGTTAGTAAAAGTTTATAAACAAACACTTCTTAAAAGTGAACTCACTTCCTATTTTCCCCAATTCCACCAGAGCGCTGAGTTCAGCCAAAGCTCACACACAATGACCATCCTATGGGGAATCAACCATATTTTTGAGTGAAATAATTTAGCAGCTTAAAGAACCATCCTTTTTTAATCAATCAAATATTATTTGCTCAATCCACCAGCAACTTATCAGAAGTGAAACTGTCTGCCAGAAGCCACCTTGGAAGTATGTCTCTGACTTACATCGGATGTCCATGCTTTGTTTGCAGACCGGATCCCCGAGAACTTCCACTATCCTGGTGCGTAAGCTGTTCAATGTCATCAGGGCAACAGGGTTGACACAGCAGGCAACCACGTAGGGACCAAAGAATTTGGATGTGAGCTGTGGAGAGCCAGACCGTGTCACTGATCTTGAAGATCGGGCTGGGGCAATAACGGCGGCTATGCTGGGTATCATAACAGGTGTTGGTCCATAGGATAGCTGCCCGGGCTTTGATCCAGGCACTGCAACAGTGGCAGATGAGAGTTTGGGCCATGGGGACCCCCAGATCCTCGGACTGATGATTGAAAATGGACGGTTGATAGCCATAGCACGTTTCAAAAGGGGACATACCAGTGGCAAAAGAAATATGGAGGCTATGAGATAATTCTGCTTAGAGGAGGTAGCAAGGGTACAGAGAGGATTGACTGGAAATGAAAAAACGGAGGAATTGTCCCAGCTGCTGGTTGGAACGTTCAGCTTGGCTGTGTATCTGAGGGTGTGTAGTAAAGTGTCTAAAAAGTGTTTTGGGGCTAAGAGCCACTAGGGGGAGCATTGCTGTGCCGGTTAGTTCTTTGTGACCTCTAGGTAGACCAGAGGAAGAAGCATAGTTGCCCCATAGTGAGTTCCCTGTGAAAGCAGCAGAATAAAGGTTTGACAGTAACCGAATTACTGGAGTATACGTTGGTTCTTCTCCTAAGATATCACATAAATTGGCGACGAGGATAAAGAAGCGTCAGCTGGAAAGAAACAACGGAGCTACAGGGTGCGGCAGGGCAAGGAAGTGTCGGCGACCAGAGGAGCTGCTTCAGAGGGAAAAAAGTGAAAAAAAAGCAAAAAGGGAAAAAAAAAACATGGTGGCCATGATAGGAACGGTGAGTCTGTCATGGTCTGCGTCTCCCCTCATGTGTCTCCTTGTGTTCTCCATCCCTCTCTAGGTTAACCTTTTGTGTCTCCTAGCGCCCTCATGTGTCCTTGTCTGCGTCTTCCTCATGTGTCTCCTGGTGTTCTCCATTTTTCCCCAGATCTTCAGCCCTCTATGTTTCCCTCTTCAGATATTCCCCTCCCAGGTCCTGTGCTCCCATGGCCCCCTTAGTCACGCCCCTGTTTTTTTCTTTCTGTAGTGTTTTTCCTTTAGTTTCAGCTCCCCTCAGCTTTGCGGGCATTCTATGAGCAGAGAGGACGCAGCGGTAATGGCTCCAATACTCCAGCTGCGTCCTGCGCGTGGCCGCTGTTATATTCACAAAATCGCTCCACCAAAACAAAGTCATTCGTTTGCAATCATTTATATCAGCCCATATTCTCTGGTACTTCATGTACTTTCCAGCTGAGTTCATAATCTGTGCCCCGGTGATTTCAAGTCATTGCTGCTGGAGCGCAGCACACATTAAGCTTTTTTTTTCTGCGTTTGGTAGATCCCTTTAGCTGATTAGTTAGAAAGTAGGAAATCTAGGAAACAGTTTTTCTGGAAGATGGAGAAAACATGCAGCATGCAGGAAGGTTAGAGAGAGAAAGGGCAGGAAATTATTCACATAAAATCAAGAAAACAAAACAGAGTACTTGAAAAGAAAAAAAGGAGGTAGATTTATCCCCAATACACATTTTTACCAGTGAAAAGCAATAATATCTTAGCATTTAATATTTATACATGTGATAGAATCAGATCACCTCAGAAGTCAGTCCCACATCCAGGGCCGTATCAAGGCATTAGGGGACAAAGGCAAACATAGGCTTGGAGCCCCCACCACCTCACTCTCTGCTCAGTTAATATAAGATGGCAGCGTGCTGAGAGTACAGATTGTTGTTGCTTTTATTTAATAAACAATCATTTTAAAGCACTGTTATTACATCTGACTGTTTTTAACAGCAATCCTAGCTCTGACACCACATCACCTTCCACATATGTCATGAGCTCACTGATCGTCAGATTACCAGATTCATATTGAAGTTGTTTTGGTGAAAGTAACTTAAAGTAATGCAAAAGTAGGGTAATGCCTTACATTTTAAAATCAGTAACATTGTAATGTAATGAATTACTTAAAAATGAGGGTAACAAGTAATAAATAATGCATTACAGTTTTGAAGTAACTTGCCCAACACTGCTTGTTCTTGTGTGAGTGCAAAATGGTTATGACCTTGTCAAGTAAACATGCAATCAATCATTGAGAACAGATTAATGAAACATTTCATTATTTTATAATTATCATAAGTAGCAATAAACAAACATTTATTTAATGATTATCTAGCTTATAGGTTTTAGAAGTTCATATTTAATTTTTAAATCTTCTTTCTTCTGTGAAGCAAGGAGTCTTAGATAAAAGGGGTGCTCTGTGAGGGACCTTGAGGAGAGAATGTTATTGTCATGATTTCATTATCTCTGTGAGAGCTGCAGGCTTTGAGCTCCGGCTGGTAGGATGAAGGCAGGCTGATTTAAAGGGAACACATGCAGTCTCGTGTCTCCTTTTTGGCCAGATGTTGGATGGTCAAACAGTGCCTAAAAACTGACCATTGCTGGACGTTACAACGCGGATGCAGCATTGTTCCGAAAAGTGAGACATTGACTCACTTGAGATGAGGCAAAATGCCAGAAGAGCTGGGAGGCTCGAATAAAAAGCTGGAAAGCTGGAAGTTATGAGCTGGGTAGCTCGTGTCTCTGACATTGATTTATGAATCGATGACTGGGTGAGTGTGTGGTTTGTACTTCCTCCTTTTATCAATGACGTGATGACGCAGGAGGAAATCCGGTGAGATGGGGATGATGGGAAATTAAGTTCTAGGCTGAGGATTTGTGGGTGGAGGTATGAGTGGATGATGAAGATGGAGAGGATGTGACAAGGAGCTCAGAGTAGAGCAGCTGCTCCTCCAGTGTCAACAGATGGGTGGTTCTAATTAATCATATAGTCATGTTACAACGAGAGCATTTTTTAAATGACTGACGAAACATATAATTCCTGAAACCAAACACTGAGTTTTTAGTGACATTTGGAGTAGAGATCCACATGGGAGCACACAATAACTCAAAAGGTGAGTTTTGCGTATTATCCCCTTTAAGGAAATGTTCATGTTCCAATAGCGGCCCAGGTTCTGGGTCCGCCCTCACGTTGGGTAACATCAGCTGCATCATTCAGAGTCTTTGTTACAGAACCAGGAGGTGTGCTTTAATAGAGGCAGGGCCATTTTATTAATGTGGTCCAACTAAATACCATTAAAACTGAGTGGAGGAATTTGCTCCTGAAACACCAACACAGAAAGTTGTAGTGTGTTTAAACTGACTGAAGAGTGTCAGAGCTGAAGTCTTTTTACACGTTGTATGATTAATACAATAATAAAATGTCACTGCTGAGATGTTCTTAGACTGGCAGCTGGAGTTTAACATTTCAGCTTGATAGGCATCCCCTGACAAGCATCATTTTTCTATCACAAAAAATCATTTTACTTTCTACTTACTGGTGTGGGAATAATGAGCAGGATGTCACAAAAGTCTGTAATTACAGAGCAACTTTTCCTTCCACAGAAAATCTCGGCTGAAACTTCCACATGAATTCAAACTGTTTTCCGGCTCTGATGTCCTTCACCGCAGAAGTCTGATGGGTCACACAGCTGGTGCGCTGCATGATTGCTGCCATTCAAAAAGAAAAAGCTTTATTAGTATGTTTCATTTTAACTCTTTAAAAGTGACCCCTCTGGTTTTCCATCCGTACCAGCCGTACCAGGTCTTTATCTCTTGGGTCACAGCTGATATAGTTTTCTACATACCAAGAAATATACACTCTTTCTCCCCTCGTGTTCGACATCTTTACATTAACTTATAAAAACAGTTTCTACTTGTTCTGGTAAAGACAAATTAAAATAAAACTGAACATAATAAAACACTTAAATTTGATGGATGAACTCCTCTTCTGCTTCAGTTGTTTACTGATGGACAGGGTTGGTTTTCATCAACACTCAGTTCACAGTTTTTTCTTTGCTTTGAACAGAAACTTTGCACTGTAGTAAATAGTAAAGGTTTAGTTTCATAAATGTTTTCTTCTTCACTCAATGAAAGTCTGGACAATGCTATTTGTATATTTTATTTGTTTTCATACATTTAATTAAATCTTCGGATTTCACTCAACTCTTTTCACGGTTGCTGAATCACAGAACGTCAGTCAATCAGACGACGGCTCTCTTCTATGAGTGAGATCAAAATGGTCCTAGGTCAGAAACCGAGAAAAGAGAAGATCATCATGAAGACACAAAGGTTAAAAATACTTAATGGGGAGAAACAAGTTTCTTCTTTTTAATTTTTTTTTCTCCATGTCCTGTCTGGCTATGAAGCAAACAGAACTGATGTCTGAATGCTGGTGACAAGCCTTACAGATTTACTCTCAGGTGGAGCATCAAAGTTTCTGATTTTAATGTCACGCCTGATACTTAAAACTTTATTGTTATTGTTTTTATGAATGTTTGTAATTCCGACCAGACACGGAGACAGCGGTGAAAGAGAAAGGAAGAGACAAATGGAAGGGGGGGGGGGGGTGTCCACACAAATAATCAATCAGTGATGAACACGAGTCTGCTTCTAGACCTGCAGAAGGAGAAAAAAAAAAGAAAAGGGACACACAACAATACAACTAGAGCAAGCTACCCCTGCCTCATCATGATGAGGAAATAAAAAATCAACATTGTTTTACTGAACAATCACACGATAATAAATCACAGTGCATTTAGTGCCAACCACAGCCTTAAGACATGTGTTGAAAATGCCCAAGTCCATACTTATGAGAGCACCAAGTGAGCATATGTGTGTGTACATGCACTTGTTTATGTAAGGTTTCTCTATGGGAGCATCCAATAGAGTGCGAGGGGCCACAGATCTGCCCCCCAAAGATGAGTAGGAGATGGAAGGAGCTCCAAATTTCAGAGATCCAGGAGCTGCCCCAGAGTGCAGGGACCCCAGCAAGACTGCGACCAGAAAAGCTCCTGCCCCCCTCGAGAGGCGCAAAGGATTGCCCCGGGGGTCCACAACCAGCAGACGGCAAAGTCCCGGGGGATGTCAGCGGCAAGCCCACAGGCCCACCCGCAGCAGAAACAAGTTTCAAAAGATCTGTGCACGTGTAAAAACATTTGTGCACGTGTAACTAAGGATCAGTGTGTGTAACTAGATCTCTGCATGAGTAACTATATCTGTACATGTGTAACTAGATCTCTGCATGACGCCATTCTGTAATGATTTAAATTACATGTTATTTAATAAGCCATAAGGTGTAGGATTCCATAGGAAATATGAAATCAACCTTATGGATCTGTGAGGTTAATTTAAACCAGAAGATTGGAACTTTTTAATGTGGGGATAAGATAACAGCTTTGTATTCACTCAGAGACAACAGAAAAGAGAGAGTCAAGTTTAAAAGTTTAAAAATTTATTACTAAACAATTTAAACTAGACTAACTTTAAACTAAATGTATGGTGTAACTAAGGTGAATGAGACGGAGAATGGTTTGAGGTGTAATGTTGCTCAGAACCAGCAAATCCGAAGAAGCGATTAGTTCTGATGGGAATTGAAGGTGATGTCTTCGCGTTAAGCTTTAGTTAGGAGATTCATAAACACATTCGATGCCCTTTGTCGGTCTACATACCCTGAACGGAAGTCCCCGTCTAGATCAGGAGGTGTAAAGGTCCAGCTTGACCTTATGGAGCCGGAGCCTGTAGAAGCAGCCACGGCAGCCAACCACCCATCTTGAGACACTTCCGGGTCTCGACAATTTTACCTAGATCTGTACATGTGTAACTAGATCTCTGCATGAGTAACTAGGTCTGTGCATGTGTAACTAGATCTCAGCGTGAGTAACTAGATCTGTGCATGTGTAACTAGATCTCTGCATGAGTAACTAGATCTGTGCATGTGTAACTAGATCTCTGCATGAGTAACTAGATCTCTGCATGAGTAACTAGATCTGTGCATGTGTAACTAGATCTCAGCGTGAGTAACTAGATCTGTGCATGTGTAACTAGATCTCTGCATGAGTAACTAGATCTGTGCATGTGTAACTAGATCTCTGCATGAGTAACTAGATCTGTGCATGTGTAACTAGATCTCTGCATGAGTAACTAGATCTGTGCATGTGTAACTAGATCTCAGCGTGAGTAACTAGATCTGTGCATGTGTAACTAGATCTCTGCATGAGTAACTAGATCTGTGCATGTGTAACTAGATCTCTGCATGAGTAACTAGATCTGTGCATTTGTAACTAGATCTCAGCGTGAGTAACTATATCTGTACATGTGTAACTATATCTGTACATGTTTAACTATATTTCTGCATGTGTAATAAGATATGTACATGTATAACTATATCTGTATATGTGTAACTATATCTGTACATGTGTAACTATGTCTGTGTGTGTAACTCTTGATTTGTAACTTGTGTTAACATGTTTACTTGTAACTTCAGCTCCTACACATACAAATAGTTGAATGAACACACACAATTCACCTGGTACACACGGACAAAACTAAATTACATACAGATCAGTTTACAAGTACAAAAATTATTTTGTGACTCTTTTCTTGCTTGACAGATGTGTGTACATGATGTGTTTGAATTCTGGGTGGAAGCTGTGAAATGGAAAATTGCTTTGGAGTCTAAACTTGTGTTGAAGGTGCAAATATTGTCTGTGGATAAATAAATTATCTCCGCATCCTGTAGTTATAAAAGATAGACCTACAGTAAATTTACTTTATAGTTTTTTAATTGTCTGTTTAGACATATACGTGTTTATGAGCCATGAAAATGGAGTCAAATGGTTGTAAGAAAGCAACACCAGCTGGCTCTGACTGGGAACAGCTGACATTTAAACCGGGTAAAGACACAAAAAGATAATGGTGTGGTCCTGCTGATCTTCCCTTTCAAGTAGGTAAAAGTTAAACCTGCACACTTTGCTATCTGTTTAGAATGAGACAGCTGATATTTTAGAACATTTCAGATATTTTATAGGTCTGGCAGGTTTATGCACTGTCCTCATTTCTGTGTTAGCAGGTGCTAACATTTGTGTGACCTAAGCTAGTTTATCCATTTCTAGCTGTTCAGAACCAAGATATGAATAGAGAATTGTGCTTGTGCTCTGTAAGATCAATAGAAAGATAAAAGCTTTGTTCACACTGCAGGTCCTAATTATCAGGTATGATTTTTTGGTTAAATCTGAATAATTTGTTTGGTTGTTCACATTATACCTAAAATAAGATAAGATGTTCACATTATACCTAAAATAAGATAAGATAACCTTTATTAGTCCTACAAGTGGGAAATTTGTTTCGTTTACAGCCAAGTAAAAGTAAGGTAAAAGTTATGCAGCAGAGGGAGAAAACACTAAAATATAATAAGTTCAATCGTAATGAGATAAAATAAACTCAATACAATAGACAATTTATACCTTAAGAATGGGTTAAAAAAATAATAACCATACTATATACAGCTTAGAAATACAGAGTAAAACTTCATCCAACAGCTTTGTTGTAGAGTCTGACAGCAGTGGGGAGGAAAGACCTCCGGAATCTCTCTGTCCCACACCTTGGGTGCCGCAGTCTCCCACTAAAGGAGCTGCTCATGGCTGTCAAAGTCACCTGCATGGGATGGGAGATATTATCCAACATGGATGACAGTTTAGCTGTCATTCTCCTGTCACTCACCACCTCCACAGGGTCCAGGGGGCATCCTAGAACAGAACTGGCCCTGCGGATCAGTCTGTTCAGCCTCTTCCTATCCCCTGCAGAGATGCTGCTGCCCCAGCAGACCACACCATAAAAGATGGCCGAGGCCACCACAGAGTCATAAAAGGTCTTCAGGAGAGGGCCCACAACTCCAAATGGCCTCAGTCTCCGTAGTAGGTACAGCCTACTCTGCCCTTTTCTGTACAGGGCATCTGAATTATGAGTCCAGTCCAGTTTATTGTTCAGATGGACCCCAAGGTACCTGTAACTGTCCACAGTCTCAATGTCCATGCCCTGTATGCTCAATGGTTGAAGCGAGGAATGCTTATGCCTACGAAAGTCTACCACCAGCTCCTTAGTTTTGCTGGCATTAATCTGTAGATAGTTCAACTGGCACCAGTCCACAAAATCCTGAGTCAGTCTCCTGTACTCCTTGTCATCCCCATCCTTGATGAGACCTACAAAAATGCAACAACAAACATTCTTCCATGTGAACGGTTCATGGCATCAAAACGAGGAATGGTTGCGGTCCGGACTCTGTACGCCTTACAGATTAAACAAAAGTCATTGAGTCCAATCAGAGCATTCACACCATCTGCAGTGTTTTGCGGATCTGGATCCGGATGCGGAGCGCAAAGAGTGTAAAGAGGGATCAAACTAACAATTGCACGTAGGTCTGGTCTTTGTTGACTGATCTCTTTGTCTGGTCATGACTGACTCTGATTAAGAAGCAGAATATTGACTCTCTGATGAAGAAATTCACTCATACAGCCAGAAAGATTGAAGCTGCTTCAGCGTACAGCAGCAGACAGCTGGTGCTGCACACACAAGCTCCAAACGTTGGGTTTGAAGTTTGTTTTGCTGTGTTTGGAACATGGTGGACCTAGAAAAACACAGCTAATGTGACAAGGTCCTACTGAAGATTCTTCTCATTTACAGTTTACCGTTATCTCTAACCGTTTCTAAGCTACGCCCTTTTGAAATGGTCATGTCCAAATAGAATATTTTCTTGAACAATCTCTGGCATCCAAAGGGTTGAAGGAGGTAAGATGATGCGGGTGACCCATTATTCACTTCAAACATATATTTCACTGTAATACCTACCCTCATTGGTCACTTCATTGGGTACACCCATTCAACTGCTTGTAAATGCAAATTATTAATCAGCCAATCACACGATGGCAACTCAACGCATTTAAGCATCCGACCTTCAGAACAGGGAAGAAAGGTGATTTAAGTGACTTTGGCAGAGGTGGAAAGTAATGCAATGATTTGTCGGTGATTAATTTAAAAAAATTATCAATAGAACATAAAGTTATCCAATAAAATGTAATATTCAATAAAAAATATGGATTATCAGTATTATTGAGCCTTTATTATTCAATTGATGATGAAACTAGGTACTTTGGTTGATCCAGGGAAACAACACATTATAATAATTTGACACAGAGACAAAAAGTATAGTTTATAAAAATCTATTTATTACTGTATTATTGATGAAAGGCAAATTATTATGAATGGTGAATTACCGTGATATTAAATGAGACAATGAATGAACTCTGATGAAACACGACCTGGTATGAGCATCACTAAGTGACTCAGACAGGTGTGATGTCTGGGTTTTTTTAATAAATTTGGCTGTTTGTTGGATGTAATTTAAGAAGTTATCAAATTTATATCAACCACTCTGACACCATTGTTTAGTCTACACACCCTGGATTGTGGAAGCTGCTGGATATCTGGTCTGCAGGTGAAGCCGTCTCTCAGAGCGAGTGAGTGGACTTCTGATGTGTCTGAAGGTCGTAGACACCCTCAGCATATGCACGACTGGTCAGAGGATACTTCCCAGGTGACTTCTGGCGTACGGTTTCATGTCTGAAGAGTGGGTGGTGGGTTGAGCCAATGATAATTGTTGCTTCAAAAGGATGGTTCATGTGCTGCTAAAATTATTCCACTGAAACATCTGGTTTGATTCTTCGTAGGATGGTCATTTAGCATGAGCTGTGAGCTTTAGCTGAGCTAGGAGCTCTGGCTGAACTGGCTAAAATAGGAAGTGAGTTCACTTTTAATGAGATGGTTGTTTACAAACTTTGACCAACCAAATCTGAGACATGTGTATAGACGTTTACCAAGACCCTCAGAACCTCCGCTTTCTGTGAATGCGTTAAATATTCAGTTGTTAATACACTGATATTATTATGTGAATGTAACTGATATTTAACTGATCATTATTTTAGATGGAACATTAACTAATTATAACCAACTTGTGAATAATCATTTAATGAGACAAAATAAGAGTAATTTTATTGAAAAGGGAAAAGTCTCGTCTTCTGCATGAGACCCTGGAGTTTGCAGCAAGATGTCAATAGTGGCAGAAGAGAAGTCAGGTGATGGAATTGTTTTGACAATCTTCAGAAGAGACGAGGATAGAATCAGTGCGTTTCTGCTTTGGAGTTGTTTTGATACAGGGAAGAACACAACTCAACTCAATCTTTATTTCTAAAGCGCCTTTCAGGCACAGAGGTGACAACAAAGCACTGTACACACAGATATCAGTGATTAACGAGACAAGGATTAAATAGAATAAAAAAATAAGGTCAAAGATTAAAAACAGGAATAAAAAGAATAAAAACAACATACAAATCACAATTAAAAGAACACAACATTCCTAGCAGAGGAAGGCTGCTGGACACCCGAATGTCTATTTGACCTCTGACATTGCTGTGGACAAATATCTTTGTTAGCCTTTTCCAACGTTACAGTGAAGAATTACATTTACTTGTGTAATTAAGTACCTTTTTGTGTATTTATACTTTTTAAGTAATTTTTAAATCGTGTGTGTGTGTGTGTGTGTGTGTGTGTGTGTGTGTGTGTGTGTGTGTGTGTGTGTGTGTGTGTGTGTGTGTGTGTGTGTGTGTGTGTGTGTGTGTGTGCATGCACCCAAGTGTGTTGTGAGCTGGCTGTGTGATTTAGCGCTACTTAGATGTAGCCATCCTTATGCTGACAAAAAAGGTAACTATGTAACTTTTACTTTGACTACATTTTATTTACGGTACTTTTAGTTGTACTAGACTAAAAATGATGGCAAATACTTTTACCTCGGTAAAATATTATCAAAGTATTTGTACTACTCTTTGTACTACTACTCTTTCCATCTCTGAACTTTGAACGGGGCATGGTTGTAGGTGCCAGATGGGCCGGTCTGAGTATTTCAGAAACTGCTGATCTTCTGGGAGTGTCACACACAACCATCTCTAGGGTTTACAAAGAATGGTCCGAAAAAGGGAAAACATCCGGAGAGCAGCATTTCTGTGGTCAAAACTGCCTTGTTGATGCCAGAGGTCAGAGGGGAATGGCCAGTCTGGTTCGAGCTGATAGAAAGGCAACAGCGACTCAACTAACCACTCGTTTCAACCAAGGTATGCAGGATAGCATCTCTGAACACACAACATGTTGAACCTTGTGGCAGATGGGCTACAGCAGCAGAAGACACCATCGGGTGCCACGCCGGTCAGCTAAGTACAGGAAACTGGGTCTACAATTCACACAGGCCTACCAAAGAAATGGAAAAATGTTGGTTGGTCTGATGAGTCTCGAATTTCAGCTGGTAAGGTAAGGTGGTAAACAGCAGACATAAACTGATGGTAAGGTCAGAATTTCGCGTCAACATGAAAGCATGAATCCATCCTGCCTTGTATCAACAGTTCAGGCTGGTGGTGGTGGTGTAATGGTCTGTGGGACATTTTCTTGGCATACTTTGGGCCCCTTGAGCCGGGTGGACACTGTGCGACTTTTTCCACTCATAACACTCAGCTTCAGCTCAAACAGCACGACTTCCCCACAGACCAAATCTCACGAGTCATGTACTCACATTGTATGACACAGTTCTGGGATGCGACCTGCACTGCTTACTGTGTACGTCTGGTAGCAACACGTCGGACCTAATAATATGCTAAAAATAGCAAACTGTTTTTTATGTTGTTGTTGATGTCTATTGTCATTCGGGAGTGCTGTAGGAGGAGGACACAGGGATTTGTGGGGAGTGGATGAGGAAACCAAAAGAAAGTTAATCAATGTTTTGTGATCAGTTTATTCGACATAAACACATCAAACACACTTTCTTGACAGTCCTTGCCATTGTGTGTGTAAAAAAAAGTGTAGAAATAAAAACAGACGTGTGTTAATAGGGAAATAGCTGGCAAGCCATATTGACGCATGCTTGCCCATGCGCCGTGAGCGGTTCTGGTGCTATTTGGGTCACAGCTGCTTGCAGCGCCATTTCAACGTGCACTCATGAGGGACGAGCAGAGTATCAAGCATGCCAGAAATTCATGCAAGCTCACAATTGCTGATCGGTAGCTGGTCATGAGGTGGTTATCGCCTCTCTCTTAACTCTCCGTATGCAACACAACGCTCAGCGAAACCTCGCCCCGATTGTGTAGATTCTCGCACAAGGGGAAAATCGGTTCAAAAAAGTGAGAAAGTCACACAGTGTGCGTCCGCTTTAGTACTAATTGCTCATTGTTGCAACACCACAGCCTACCTGAGTATTGTTGCTGACCATGTCTATCCCTTTATGACCGGCTTGCCACAGTGTACCCATCCTCTGATGGCTACTTCCATCAGGATAACGCATCATGTCATAAAGCTCGAATCATCTCAGACTGGTTTCTTAAACATGACTATGCGTTCACTGTACTACAATGGCCTCCGCAGACACCATATCTCAATCCAATAGAGCAGCTTTGGGATGAGAGACACTGGCTGCCAAAGTGCAAAGAAACAAGTTTCAGGGGTTATGAACACGGTCGGGACAGAGACGAGGTCTCCAGCCGGGATGAAAAATAAATTGAATCTGAGAAATCGTGGATTAACGGGTTGTCATTTACATTTAAGGAGTCGGTCTGTTTGGAGTTAGTTTTATTTGGAAAAGTCTGAGAGTGCAGCCTCTTCTGATCTGTCATTCAGTCTGTTTACCCTGGCAACACGGCTGTACGATGAGGAACAGAGGAGGTTCTGCGGGGCTCTCATAGTTCTGAGAGAACATCTGAGCTGGAGTCAGATTCGTGTCAAACAATTAAAACATGACGGGTTAACTAATATTTATTGTGATGGATGGATCTAGGTGGATGAAATGTGGCGTATGGTGACTGTATCTGAATGGGATGTTGTTAAAGGGAAGAATTTGGCTTGCGTTAAGCTATGAAGTTGATTCTTATCAAAATGGCATCAGACGCTATCTGTGTTTACTTCACCCTTTCTTGGAGACCCTCTTCGTGGATCCAATGGTCAGAGAGGTCGGATGACCTCTGGCACCGAGGATGGTAGAATAACCCACTCTCCAGTCCAGAGATGTTCCGGGTCACAACAGATGGATGGAACCGTTTGCGTCTCGGAGGACTCTTAAGGAGTTGGAACAATATCAGCTTTGTTCTGCAGGAAACGTTTGCTGTGTCAGCAGTAGGCAGCTTTTAGCAGGGTTTTGACAGCTTGCCAAAAATGCTCTGGGTTAAAGAGGTGTC
This sequence comes from Nothobranchius furzeri, assembly GCF_043380555.1. Taxonomy (NCBI): domain Eukaryota; kingdom Metazoa; phylum Chordata; class Actinopteri; order Cyprinodontiformes; family Nothobranchiidae; genus Nothobranchius; species Nothobranchius furzeri. Next base: position 61,201,776 of record NC_091752.1, on the reverse strand, counting down.
GCTCTGGACGGTCGTTCCGAAGTGTTCTCTAGAACTGAATGCTGAATGATGGAAAGCTGGAATGCTACTGCTGAATCACCAGAGTGATTCTGTGTTAATATTCTCATATTATGATTTACTTGGCCAATCGGAACGTGTTATGATAAGAGATATTACCAAGACAACCCAGTACATCACGCCTTCTTGAGATACCGGATGCTCTGATCTGGGGTAAAGAAATATCTATGTGTCATGAGTTTAACTTAACTTTACTTTTTCCTTGTGTCTGAGTGAGGGTGACGATTGCCATGTCACATCAAACATACTGATTACCATATATAAAAATCATTCATTGTAATAATTAATTTCATACTTTCAGTAATTCAAGCACAGATCAATCAACCTTATTGATTTAAGCACAGATTAATAAAAACATTATTATTATCCATATAACATTTGTTAATTTAATTTCATGAAAACGTTCACTTTTTTCAGAGAGTGGGCACTCCTGCGGTGTTATGAAAGAAGGCTTTGTTTGGGAACACAGGCTGACAACATGTTCCTCCTGAATTGTCAACAAGGTTGCAGTTTCCTTCTGGGCTTTTAGGAAGATAGAGGGTAAAATCCACCTTAGAGGATGGGATGTTTGTCTGCAGATGACCGGTGGCGTGTAGGTCAAACTGTAGGTGAAAACTGACCATTTCTGGACATTACACCACACAATCGTTCTTAAGCAGGAAATATGCACTGATCTGTTCATATGTACAGTTGATAAATGAGGGCCCTGGTATTAGAGTGGAGGATGTCATCATCCACCTCCTACTTCGACACCCCTGGAGGAGCCTGGAAGCTCTGAGAAGTTCTTTGTTCATCTGAACATTAAACAGGACTGGAACCATTCCCGTGACTCTGCTGCTGAAGAGGTCTTTAGGAGAGCAGAGTGCTCCTGATGACTGGGGTGGCTTCAGACTTCTTCCACGCTTTAGTTTGGTAGAGCAGCACCTTGTCTACTGATGAGAGGTAGCCGTTGAGCTCATCAGGAGGACCAGCAGGATGCCACCTTGACTCAGTGAATATAGATCCAAATCATACTCACTACTTTTCCTCAGCTCCTACAGGAACCCTAAACCTACATTTTTCAGACTCCTCGCTTCTAAAATGTGTTGATCAGTTTAAATACCTAGGCGTCTGGCTGGAATCTGATCTCTCTTTTAAGAAACACATTCAAACAATCAAATAAAGTTAACTTTCAATTAAAAATATTATATCAATCAGTTACTAGTTTTGATTTCAGGCTGAGAAGTCACATTTTGCAGCTCAACTTTTGTTTCCGATCATAGATCATGCAGATATTGTTCACCAAAATGCCCCTACTTCTGGTCTCCATCACCTCGATGTGGTTTATAACAGTATTTGTCGTTTTGTTCTACGTTGTCCATTCAACACACATCATTGCAACATGGATCAAAATTTGTCCTGACTTTGTTTTAACGCTAAACGTAGGTTTCACTGGTTATTGTTTGTTTTTATATATATTTATTGGTTTCCCTGCATACTTATAAATCTATTTAGTTCTATTGACAGTCAGTGTAACATTCGGTTTAATGATCAACTCTCTTTTGTTGTACCTTCTTTTAAGACTGAATCTGGAAGAATAGCCTTTTGTGTTAAAGCACCAGTAGACTGGAATAGACTCCCCATGGAGATACGGTCGATTACGTCTTTTTAATTATTTTAAAACATTGTTTACTCACCTGTTGCGTCATTTTGCAATTGTAATTCTCTCTGAGTTTATGTCTGCTGTTTAATAATCATTACTATGAAGTGAAGTTACTTTTTTGTTTTCTTTTGTTTTAGGTATTTTTTTATCATTGTTTACATGTCTTATTTTAGTAGGTTCAGTTGTTGTTGTTAGTATTATTTAAGTATTTAGTTATTTTCATTGTTTTGTTTCTCTAAAACCACTGGTGGCTCTGCTATCTTTAATGGTTCAGTGCATCAAAGGAAGACCCCCTCGAAAACCAGATGGTTCATCTCAAGGGGCATCATCCTGTGGAAACATTAGTAAATAAATAAATAAATACATGTGTGTGTGTGTGTGTGTGTGTGTGTGTGTGTGTGTGTGTGTGTGTGTGTGTGTGTGTGTGTGTGTGTGTGTGTGTGTGTGTGTGTGTGTGTGTGTGTGTGTGTGTGTGTGTGTGTGAATATGTGTTATCGAGTGTACCTGTGACCGAGGGTGTGATCCCCCCCCCCTACCACCACCACACTCACCACCCTCCCACCAGCAGCTTGGTGTCAAACGTGGTAATTGGAGGCGACACAAGGTGTAAACAGGGCGAGGCAGCGGTCGCCACACCGGTGGTGTTATCGGGGGTGGGGGGTACATTCACACCACCACCGACACATATTGTATTTCAACATTCACACACCACACTAACAGCACTTCTTTAGCACACACACAACTACAGGTTGAAACAGCTGAAATGTGACAATCTTAGATGTAAAATGGAGTGAGGGAGGGTGGAGCTGAACTAAAACACTCATATGTGTTTATTATCTGGACTTTTTCACACTTTCTTTGTGTTCTACCCATTTAGATGTGAGGGTTAACAAATCACGTGCAAGTGAGTTTCAGTTTCAGCCTCGTGAACCAGAAACAGTGTCAAAAAATGCTGTCATGTTTATCTGTTCATTTTGCTAAATCAGAAATAAAATACTTAACCTTGCATTAGTACACACACACACACACACAGCTCATAGTAGGCCTGCTCACAATTCTCGTTCTTCTCTCCTCACTAGATGTTTGTAGCTAAGTAAATCTGAGACTCTGTAGGCAAACAAAAATAATTTTGCATACCTGACGTTAGCAGGTCTGCAAACATGATGTCTTTTGGCTGAGCGGAGGTACTGTAAGTTTTTGTGATCCGTCCAGACAATGAATGGGTCCTTGGCCCCCTCCAACCAATGCCTCCATTCCTCCAGTGCCAGTTTGATCACCAGTAGCTCACTGTCCCCAGCATTGTAATTATTTTTGGTGTTGGACAGGCTTCTGGAGAAAAAAGCGCAAGGGTGAATCTTGCCACATTGAGACCTTTGACTTAACACAGCCCCTACACCTGTGTTAGACGCATCAACCTCCACAATGATTTGACGTGTGGAATCTGAGGGGATCTGAGGATGGGTGCAGAAGTGAATAGCTCCTTCAGTCTGGTGAAGGTGTGGTCCGCTGTTTGGTTCCAAATCAATTACGTACTCCGTCACTCTTTTCCCACCCTGCCTTGTGGTGAGGAGACCTCGTGCTGTCTCTCTGGATGGCAACAATGGGATAAAAACCCTGACTAGTTCTGCAACAAAATCCTTGTAGCAGTAACATTGATAAGTGTCAGCTTGCCACTCAGCTGTTCCCCACAGCTTGGGTTTTCCAGATAAAAGAAAATGACAAAGTCAACCTTGGCTCTTTTGGAGGGGAAGGAGGAGGGTTGAAGTTCAAAGTGCACTTCACACTGAGTAAGGAAAGCCCTGCATTGATCAGGTTCGCCTCTGAAAACCTCAGGTGGAGTCAAATGTGGGTCGTGGGTGTTTGGAGGGCATGAAACTGGGGGAGGAACAGATGAGGTGGGCGGAGCTTCCGCCCGTGGGGCAGAAGCTGTGAACAGAACATTCAGCATGGACATCATCTCCTGAACGTAAGTCTCTAATTTGCCTATAGCAGACTCTACATTAGAATGCCAATCTGGTGTGGGCGACGGGTCCATCTTTGGCCAAATTATACTGTAATGATCCACTGGCAAGACCCGGAAATTCAGCCACACAACACAAGATAAGCGGTAAAAGATTGAATCGAACTCAGGATGGTTGCTTGGGATGAAAGAAAATGCTTGGAGGAGCTGAAGTGGAGATTGGCAGCCAGGAATTTAAGCAGGATGGACATCAGACAGCATGGGGTGGGGGTTTATTTCCGTTTGGGAAGTGGAGAGAGGAGAGCCAAGGCAAAAATGCTCACAGGGGACGAGATCCAGAATTCGCTTGAAACACACAAGGCAGGCATGAGGTCATACACGAGGAGGCAGAGATTTGAATACTTGCAGTTGGATTAGGCAGGTTCTGGTGGTCAATATCCAGAAAACAGGTCAGGTATCCGTGAGGCAGAGAGGCAAACAAGATCCAGGAAGGGTAGAGCAAAAGGCGAGGTCAGGGGCATAAACTTGGTCAGAACAGAAGACAGGAACAAGGACAGAAGAACAGAAGACAGGAACTTGGTCTTGGTTAAATGGCTGGATATCTGTAGCAGAGAAGCACACAAGATAATCTGGCAGAGAGGACAGGGAGGTGGAGGGTTTAAATAGTGAGGGGAGCAGGTGGAGATAATCAGGTCAGGCACAGGTGAGCATGATTATCCTAATGAGTGCAGGTCCCAGAGAAGAACAGCATTACACGAATAGACAGTGCCATATCACTCCTGTTCTGGATGATTTACACTGGCTCCCTGTAGCATATCATATACAATTCAAATTTCTTATTTCATAGTGTTTCTTCTTTATATGTACTGTTAGATAATGTAGCCCCTTTAAAAAAGAAGGTAATTAAGCACAGGATGTTGGCTCCCTAGTTTAATTCTGAATTGCGTACTTTAAAACAGAACTCTAGAAATTTGGAGAGAACATTGCACTCTACACACTGGGAGGAGTCCTACTTATCCTGGAAAATTAATCTAGTGCTTTATAAAATGAAGCTTTTACAAGTTAAAACCTCATATCTAATAACAGAATGGGAGGCAGATATTTTTGCTATCAGGCTCCTCTCTGGTGGAACCAGCTCCTAACTTTAGTCCTTGAGGCAGACACCTTGTTTACTTTTAAGGATAGGCTTAAAACATTTTTATTTGATAGGTTAAAATCTGATGTTAGCCCAGATTTGGACAAGTGGGGGAGTAGAGGGAGGTGGAGAGTACAGTCGGTAAAGACAGCTTTCCCTTGTCCTGCCTCCAATATGCCTTCATCTAAAAGGCTAGGTTATCCAGTTATCTCTGTAGTTATGCTGCTATAGGCTTAGACTGCTGGAAGACTCACTGACCACTTTCCACACTCAACTACTTTCTTCTATAATCTTCTCTTTAACTGTATTATTTCCTGCAATTTCAGCTGTTAACTTTATTTTTTCTCTAAGTGTTTTTCTCCCCAGAAGAAGCTACAATGATGTTCTGCTGAGCTGCGGAAGCCTCATGGAGGGGGCCATTGGCTAGCACACTGCTGCTGACCACTTAAACATTCTCCCTCTTCTGATAATAACATTTTACTTTCTTTGACATTGAATGTGTTACCACTAGTTTACCCGTTTAATTATTGATTCACTGGGATAAATACAATAAAGTTTATATCTCACCAAATAGAATACCGTAAATCCTCTAATTTTAGCCTGTATTTAATTAACTGCCGGGTATCATATTTTGGCCAGTGTCGGAGTCGGCAGAGGTAAATAATGGCCGGTTTTTTATTGTGGCCGGGTGGAATGTGGTAACAAGCAAGTACGGGGGGCGGTTGTGTCATCCGTCTCACTTTTGATTTGCCAGTGATAGACCGCGAGGGTAACTTTAACCGTGCAGAGATGAAGAGGAGGCGAAAATTTTATATCAAGTTCAAAGAGAACGTGCTGATTATGCTGCAGAACACTCTGGGGAGCAGTAGTAGGGGTTGTATGAACTAGTCACTAGTCGACTTAACCGCTCTATAGTGACTTTTTATGCCTGTCATCGACTAGTCGCTGTCACGTGATAATGACCGGCAAGATGCAGTCCACGGGAAAGACAGCAGCCTGCTGTCAGCAGGTGACAAGCTCCTGCGCGTTGGGAGGCAACGCGCTGTGCCAGAGCGTCGGTACGGACACCCGCCGTAAAATGGACATTTAACCAAATTGTGACATTTACCCTCTTGCTATTTTACCTTCCCCTCACCCCCATCCTAACCTTAACCAGCTTGCGCATGCAAAGCTCTGATCGTTGATGCGCTCCAGACATCTGCGTCCTGAGCACGGCCACAGTAACATTATCAAATCAGGTGTCGCCACCTCACAAACTAATTTAACACACGATCGTTCATGTTGGCACATTTCCTTTTATGTTTTCTGTCTTTTATCCTTTTATTTGTGCCTGATGCTTTTCGCTGCTGTGGATCGGGGCGCATCACCTGTTTTGTCCTCGGTGACGCACCTAACTGATGCAGTCGGCGAGCAGCGCACACTCCGCTGTTTTTGCGGTCGGTAGATCTTTTAGAACTGCAGTTCAAAGGTAACTCATAAGGTGAATATATATGAACCCAGGTAGCAGTTTTTCTTCAGGACTGAGAGGAGATGCAGGAACATAATAAACAGGCAGGACAGAAAAATAGTCAAATAAAAACAAGTTAGTTTTTGTACCTGGTGGTTGCAACAAACAGACACATTGAAGGTAATCAGAAGTGAGGAACAGAAAATTAAATAATTATTTTAATGTTTAGAGCAACAGGAACTCTGAGAGGCTGCAGGCACATCAGTGAGTTTGTGGCCGCTGCGCAGGTGGAGGGGGGAGAGGGCTGAAGCAGAAACTACCGTTGTTAAAAGAAATAAGTTTAACTTTGAAAATGTGGGCACAATTTTAATTGTCAAACTCCAGCAAACCATTAGTTCATTTTGCTCAGATAGAATTTGAGGCCTGCCTCTAATTCTGGTCCTCCTTCCAATAAAGGCCTGGAGCTTGATGAGCTTGAGTCAAATACAGACCCGGGCCTGTATTAGAGGATTAACGGTATCTACTAAGAAATCAAAGTGTAACCATAGAACCATTACTCGGTGTGTGTGTGTGTGTGTGTGTGTGTGTGTGTGTGTGTGTGTGTGTGTGTGTGTGTGTGTGTGTGTGTGTGTGTGTGTGTGTGTGTGTCTGCTCTGTCTTCTTGATTCTCAGTGAGTTGTGGCGGATGGCTGCTTATACTGAGCCAGGATCCTCTGGAGGTTTCTTCCTGTTAAAAGGGAGTTTTCCTCTCCACTGTCGCTAAATGCTTGCTTAGTATGAGGATTGTTGTAAAGACTCTGACACTAGTCAGTGACTCGATGCAACCTGCTGGGTTCCTTATATAGGAAACGTTTTACTGATTGGTTTAATGAACTGTTCTGTATTGGAATGTTTACTGTGTGAAAGTCCTTGAGATGACTCTGGTTGTGATTTGGCGCTTTACAAATAAACTTGAATTGAATTGAATTATGTCTGTATATAAAGCTGTCAATAATAACGCTCCCCTCTACCTGTCTGAACTACTCACACATTATGTTTCCACCCTTTGACTATGTTCCGCCGATCACAAGCCTTATTTGCATTCCTAAAATAAAATACAAATACCTCGGAGAGCAGGCCTTTGCTTTCGCTGCTTGAAAGCTTTAGAATGCACTTCCACTCTCAGTAGGCCTACCTCCATCGCTTGCACATTTAGAATCCAGCCTTAAGTCATGTTTTTTCAGAGTGGCTTTTGAACAAACTTTTTTAAAGTTGTCCTTGCATTGTATTTATTTCCTTTTACTGTTTTACCACTATTTTGCTCTTATTCTGTTCTTTTTTATTTGTTATTGCAACCAATTTTTTATGTTTTTGTAATTTGGGTGGCATTCTTGATTTTAGGTTTTATCAGCCTGTTTTGTATTGTTTGATTGTGAGGGCTTACTTTAACATTGGTTTTACTGATCTCTTGTCTCTTTATATGTTGCCCTCTTTCTATGTTCAAAAGCTTTTGTCAGCTGGCATGCTGTTTTTAAATGTGCTCTACATTTAAATGTGGTATGGTAGAGCAGGGGTTTAGAAGAGAGGGTGTAGAAGAGGTGGCGTAGGAGAGAGGGTGTAGAACACTGAGGCATAATCATATTTGGCAATAGTCTTGCCTTACGAAGAACCAAACAACAAAACATTGATTGGCCATACACAAGCCAAAGCGTCACTGCAGCTTAAACAAGTTTAAAAAAGAATATCAGGGACTTTCAGGACATCTGATTGGCTGCTTGTCTACAGTTTGAGAACTGAAAAAAATTGTGCTGCATGGATATACACAGACCCATGGTTTTTATGAAGTTTTCTTTGACACCCAGAGGCCTCATCAGCTCCTATGATCCAGATGCTGATGCATCGACCTGAGCCTCAAGCTCAAGTCAATAAATCCATCCTTCCTCCTCTGACTCCTCTTCATTCTTCTTCTCCCCCTCACTCTCTTGTGACCGTCGAGGTGAGAGGTGTCCTAAAAAAGAGGAAAACAGGCAGCGGCAGTCTATCATGTCAAGGTCAAACCTTGTCTAGAGCCGTGGAACACATGAGTCATGGAGGTGTGAGGGATATGGGAGGAAAGAGAACAAATGAAAACACATTCCAATTAAGTAATCACAAAAAAAGTAATGATGCTGCAGATTCTGACTTTGTGCGATAAAACTCAAGGATTTCATTTTTCTGAAGCTAAAAAGTGCAGGTTCATGTTTCACATGAAACATCTCAACAAACCCCAAAGAGCACTGAAAGTCAACAAAAGATAGCTGGTTTTATTACATTGTTAATGGAAGAAGTTTCATCTGTCATCCAAAAGTCTTCTGTTCTGATCCTGGGTTGCAAAATGATAGATAGATAGATAGATAGATAGATAGATAGATAGATAGATAGATAGATAGATAGATGATAGATAGATAGATAGATAGATAGATAGATAGATAGATAGATAGATAGATAGATAGATAGATAGATAGATAGATAGATAGATGATAGATAGATAGATAGATAGATAGATAGATAGATAGATAGATAGATAGATAGATAGATAGATAGATAGATAGATAGATAGATAGATGATAGATAGATAGATAGATAGATAGATAGATAGATAGATAGATAGATAGATAGATAGATAGATAGATAGATAGGTAGATAGATAGATAGATAGATAGATAGATAGATAGATAGATAGATAGATAGATAGATAGATAGATAGATAGATAGATGATAGGCCACCTCTCCATGAGATCACCACAGCTCAGCAGGACATCGTTGTAGCTTCTTCTGGAGAGAAAAACACTTGGAGAGAAAATACAGTTAACGGCTGAAATAACAGGAAATATTGTGATTAGAAAATTGTTGTGGAAAACAGTAGCAGAGTTATGTGCCTTTAGCAGCATAACTACAGAGATAATTCAGGATATACACAGCCTCTTTGACTTGCTCCCATCTGGCAGGAGGCTCAGATCCATTCGGAACAGAACCTCTCACAACAAAAACACTTTCTTCTCCTTTGTGGTTGGACTCATGAATGTCAATCGTAGAACAGCCCACTCCTGTCGCTTTGTGTCAGTCACATGACGCTGTGTTGTGTTAGCTCCTGAACTGATCCGTTCTGACCAGAACCTACACTAACTGTTTTTACAGGACCATAGCGTTTGTAAAACGGGATTTGCCGCAGCACCCTGGGGAGGATTTTGGCAGTTATAGTAGCAAAGCTGAAGCCAGAAAAAACTGCCATCAGGCACCTCTCAAACCAAGACGGGATAAAGGGGGGCCGCTGCCCCCCCCACATGTGACATACAGGGTCGTGCATTCAGTGTCCGACGGAAGACACGTCAGACTGATGAAATGCCTTTATCAGGACCTTTAGCTTTGATGTGACCTGCTTTTTGTTCCGCTTGACGCCCCGCTCAGCCAGTGTTTTCACCACTCTGTCGAACAGCTGGCTGTCTCTCACCGTCCCCGTAAAAAGGCGACCAGTCTGTTCGTCCGCTCGCACGGCCAAGAGCTCCATGGTCTTCGCATCCATCCAGCCGGCTTTCCTAACCCCTATTGCACCCTTAATCTGCACTTCACCCAAGTCTGCAGCGATGCAGACCTCGGGCAAGGGTATTACCCACAAGTCATTGCAGCAGGAGAAAAGGCTCAAGCTCCTTTTATGAAAATATGTATTTCCTAAATTAGTTCATTTTAGGATGATTATTTGATGCTCTAAAGCTTTTACACAAAGCAGCGATGAAGTTACATTTATTTCAAATAACTGCTTTATTGTTTGTTTGAAAGTTGTTAATAAAGGAAAAAAGTTTCACAGTGGTGCACAGCATGCGTTGCGATCGATGACGCAATGTACCCTATGACTTCAGCTGGTAAATTATGATGTCACAATGTTGTGAGCGTGTGTTTATTTGTTAACGGCTCCGCCTTCTCGGTCTGCCAGGCAACAGCATTTTTTGCATTTTTCAAACAAGAAGTGGGAGTGGAGTACGACTCCACTGGTGGGGCCCTTTAAATGTGGCTGCAATATTACATGACTGAGATGTTCCTGCAAGTTTCACTGGACCAGATTTGTAGGACTAAAGGATCTCTGTAGCCTCTTTTAGTAAACAATGTTGTTTATGAGTGGTCAGACCGTGGCAGTAATGTGGCGCAATCATGTCCTTCTTACAAAAGATTATGCAATGGCGGTATAAAGGGGGTCTATGAGGGCGTTCTCTGCACTGCCGCAGACTTGTGCTCAACTTGGACATAACTTGTTTTTCAGCCGCGATTGTTACGTTGTTGTTTTTTTACAAGCCGCTCCTGAAGGTGTCTGTCCCCATCACTCCCTGTGCACCCTCTGGTGATCTGAGCTCCAGCTCTAATGAAGAGAAGCTCCTGGAGCGCTGCACTGCTCCAGTTTATCATTTCAGCTGGTTCTGTTTACAAAAGTGAAACTTGTAATTTCATTTTTAATGTAGTCGCCAGTGGGAGCCTGGCAGTAACTCCCCACATGATCACAACACCTCTGCCTGTCGCACCAAGGCACATTATGCATTCACCAGTCCGGCATTGAGCTAATATTTCTGCCATCGTGCCGTAACGAATGCTACAAAATTCCCCACATCACCGGCCGCCACGGCACATTCATCAGACACACTGTGGCGGCAGTATTACACTGATTTGCCAACATGGTGTGTCTTGTAAAAAGGGCTTATGAGAGAACATCTTTTCCTCAACTTTGTGTTTCCTGAGGCTGCTGTTAGAGGTCAGAGGTCGAACTGTGTTGTGGGGACAACAATCAAAAGCCAAGAGAACAGACATGCTTGTGCCGCGACCTCATCACGACCAAGTAGCGTAGTGATCCATGTCTATGTGTGTAGCTTTAATGCTGGTTTCTGTTGGCTGTGGCTTGTAACACACCTTTCCTTGCTAATTGTCTACAGATCACACAGTTTGTGTAGAAAGTTACTTACTGCACATTTTGAACCAATTTTGTGCCCAGGCTAGCTTCGTAAACGAGGTGTTGGTGCTGGTGTTTACCGTACAGCCCAGGATGTCCTTCTTCCCATTACTTGTCACACTGATGTGTGTGCGAAATTTATTCTCCGCATTTCACCCATCCCCTGGGGGAGCGGTGAGCTGCAGACACAGCCGCGCTCGGGAACTATTTGGTGGTTTAACCCCCCAATCCAACCCCTTAATGCTGAGTGTCAAGCAGGGAGGCATTGGGTCCCATTTTTTCAAAGTCTTTGGTATAACCCGACCAGGAGTCGAACCCTGATCTCCCATTCTCAGGGCGGACACTCTACCACTAGGCCACTGAGAAAGGTGCCTAGACACTGAGAAATGTCCTCAGACATTAGAGTAGAGAGGTCCTCTCCACTGTTAGTTTCTGCTCAGATGAGGGATGAGCGTAGCTTTAAACTCAGCATTACTTTAAAAATACACACAAACAAATGAGTTTTCTCTACTAAACACTTAATTTAGGCTTAATTATATAAACGGAAAAAGTGGTGTAAAATGAATAAAGCATTAAAGCCCTATACTGCAAAGCTAAGCAAAAATTTTATCAAAATGAAGGGCAAAAATGATTGTAGCCCATAATGGTAAAATTACATGGTTAATCATGAAGTTATCACTTTAAATAACAACAGAAAAGTAGATATGAGTGTCAAAGAGCACTAAAAATGTAAAACAGCACTGTGAAATGTATCATATGCTGAATAAACTGCATCATTCAAATCTAGTCTCACACCTCGCAGATGAGACAAAAGACAAAATGCACACACAGTCACACACACTGGGCATAAGGATGGGGGCTTAGCCAACTTCTGCGAGTCGTCCCGACTTAACTTGTGCTCCAGACCGGGTCTTAATATTCCGCCGGAGTGGCGAAGCCATTCTTCTGCACGACCAATCCTATCGTCAAGTCAAATTTGCATTAGCAAATGGGAAAGCAGCGACGGCCTATTTGTTAATCTGATCTTTGTTTACCCAACACTCTTGTAATCCACTTTTAATTAAATAGCCACCCAAATATGTGCGAGCAGCAGTTTGACTTTGTCTGTGCCCACATAGCCGCCAGACTGAAGGAAGAAAGGAAAGAGGGAGAAGATAGAAAGAGAGGACGAATCTATCTGTCATTCTCTATGTGGAGTTTATGACAGATGCAGTTCTGCACACAGATTCTGATCCCTAAAAACAAAATTACAGTGAATTACTCTCAACCTCATATCTGTCTCAGGCACACACACACACACTACATATACTAACACACAGGGTTTATGCAGGTCACTTCTGGAGATGCAGCTTATCTTATTGTCTGGTCAAATATCTAATTCTAACCTCACAATAGATTTGTATATTCCATCTGTCGTAAACTGTGGGCTGTGTAGTATGAATAAATCAAATACACACACGCACGCACACACACGCGCGCGCGCACACACACACACACACACACACACACACACACTTGTCAACAGACTTTCAAAAACACTTACTGTTCATATCATCCAGCCACACACACACACACACACACACACACACACACACACACACACACACACACACACACACACACACACACACACACACCACACACATGCATAATGTCCTTTATCTATTTATAGTCTATGCCATCCCTGGCCGATAATGCAGGCAGATACCTGGTAGGCAATTACATCTTCCTGGTTCTGTCTGCAATAAAAATGCAGCAGCAAAAGAAAAAAACGGGTAAATAACCCGGCAGAGTGAAAAAAGATGGCCCGTTCTGCTCTATACATCCACAATACGTCAGCCTGCTCTGACACAAAGCACATTGTCATTCAGACGTCCCTCCTCCTGATTTTCCAGGTACCAGGAGTCTCTGAGGGGACACTGCATCTCCGTCTCACTGCTGGAGGTCACGTCGCATCGTTCTCATCCCGAGAACAGGCCTAATAACGCCCCGGATGCTTTTATCGCTGAGGTTCGTGTTGGTGCAGACGTCAGCCACACGTGTGTTTGGTGCTGAAAGCAACATGGCTTCTCCACCATTTAGTAAGCACCAGATCATTCCACCCTTTGGCCTGTTTTGCAGAACAATGGTCATCAGCTGCTGCTCGTTTTAAAAGCAAAGCAACCAGTAAAAACAGCATGTGTGTTGTTCAGGTCCTTTAAACCCACCCTGCAGATTTATCATCACATCCTCTGGAAGAAGACTCAGGGTTTGACCTTCTGACTTTGTTTGTCCTCGCTCCTGTCCTATCACAAGTGCACACTTCTGATCACACAAACATGGAAAGATGAATGATTAATAGCAGCTGGTAGTTTCTGTTCAGAACGATTACCCTTTAACTTTACTGACATCTTTAGACAGAACACGTATTATTATTATTATCATAAGTCAGACAGAAACACACCGGCTCTCATGTCCTTCCTAAAAGACACATTTAGTGGTCACAGAGGAGAATCTCTGTAGTTAACAGTATTCTGCTTCGGTGAATATTCTCCCGTTTTTCATACCAGTGTAGCAACCAGGCTCTGCTCCTGGGAGACAGTATTAAGGGGAGATTTAATAGAGCCGTGAGTATGGAAGGACTCATTATCTTTCTATTAGCTCAGTCGCTGCCAGCAGGGTTATACTGACTTCTATTAGGTTAGTGGTCAGAAACACACAGTCACACACAGCCATTTACAGAGAAAAACTGCTAATACGGGTTAATTTAGTAGCCAGCGCTGCACAGCTGTAATGATTCGAGCAAATGAGAGTCCTCGTTGGAAGTTGATTTACGAGGTTAGAGGGTGTGTTTGTTCATCTGCATTTTGATTTACAGGAAAATAAAACATGATAACACACACGTTACCTCAGGATTGGCTTTCGCATCCGCCTTCTGCCTGACCTTCTCTGTCTGCAGACCGGAGCCATGAGATCAAACGCATTTCTGAGTTTATGCATCTGAACACAAGAATTTATCATGAAACAGAAGTTATTATGATCCTGGCTGTGAAAGCAGACAGGCTGGTTCCAGTACAGGTTTTAACGCTAACAGCTAATGACCCCCTCCATACACCAGCATGAGCACACTGGTTTACCTAGCCGGTGGGTTCTTGTTCTGTGTGAGGGAACCACAAATGCGGTAACATGTGAACACCCCCACTCCCCGACTGGGAATTTGTTCCGCTGCTTTTGTAAATATTTTTAAAAAGTTGGACTAAAGTTTTCCAAACAGGGAATCTAAGTCTGCTCCCCTCCGGTCGGCTCACGGGTCCCTGAGCTTTCTAATCTGCTTTGCCTCACGCCCTGAATCACGTGTGTTGTTCTTCGATTGAAATGAGGAATAATTTTGTGAGTTTTGACTATGTCTGTCATTTACTTTGAAATGTATTAGCTTTTAAAAATTGGTAGTAAGAATAACTACGAATCAGACTTAGGCTCCCTAGCCTAGCGGGGGGTTACGACCATGAGCTAGCATCAGCTAGCATGCTGTTTCACACAGTCACCAGGCTCTCTAATTTCCCTCTGGGACAAATAAAGCTTTTCTGATTTTCTTTCTGGTCAGACCGGTCATTTATTCTATGATAATATGAACATTTTTCTCTTTGTCTTCAATCAGATGAAAATGTAATTATTTCTAAAATTTTTCTGCATGTATGCTTTTTAAATTCTGTGTTAATGAAACTCTTTTATCAACAGAATTACATTTACTTCCTCATTTAAAAGCCTCCTTATTGTTCCACGTTGCTCTGCTGTTATTTATAGATCACACACACACACACACACACACACACACACACACACACACACACACACACACACACACACACACACACACACACACACACACTCTGAGGTTTCTTCAGGCTTTATTCTGCCCTGACTAGAGTGCCCTAATTGAATCCTAAATACATGTGTATGTATATTAGCCCTTAATAAATTAAGGCAACATTTTTATTAATGAAGTGTAAAATGTGCTTTGGTGAGACATCAATCATTTAGCATGAAAGCGTGTGTATTATTGGGGCGGGCGCTACGGCACCGGCAGATAAAATTAGAGCCGTTAAACAGGGAGAGCTTGTGGCTCAGTGTGAGTTTTTACGTAAGCAATTATGGAAGCCTTCAGTGTTAATTTATGTGTGATCAGTGAACAAGAAGGGTAGGAGGGTGTCATGTAAGTGGCTGCAGTAATAAGATGAAAATATGAGAAAAGAGGAGAAAGAGACAGAGGATTGAGAGATAAAAGGGAAGTGAGGAGATGGGGAGACGAGTGGCATGTCATAGAAATACATTAGTGAGGAGGGAGACATGGAGGAAGATTGTGTGAACAACAGGCATATTAATGAGGCAATATGAATCACACTGATTGCAGCAGCAATTAAAGAGTGGTCGCCTTGCAGCGTGTGGCAGAAGGACGAGGAGGGAGGAGGACGACTTTAAGTGGGCTTTAAAACCCGATCTGCAGCTTTCTTCTTATTGGTCCATTTGCTGTCACCTCACAGACGAGATGACCAGATTTACAAAAGTTATAAAACATGTTTGTTTTTTTTACATTTTATACAAGATTACTGTTTAACCTCCAGCTTTTATGCATGAAGCAGAATATGGGTGTGGTCTTCAAGAAAGTCAGATGTCCTCTATGAGGGGGTTGAAAATAACTCCTCATTTTACCTGAAGCTGAACTAGAAGCAAGTTCCAATGTTTTATTAAAAGTACAAAGAACTTCTATTTGATTCAGTGTTGTCAGAAGATTGTCTTCCATCAGAGATTCTTTAAACATTTAGTTGGGAGGAAAGGACCCAACTGCTGCAGGAATAATTGTTGCCCAAAAGGGTCGGTCACTGTCCAATTAAAACCAGGCTTGGTGGTGTTTAATTTCCCCTTTTTACTTTATACAGCTGATCCGAGGATGCCGAGGGTCAGGTTTTCAGTTATTCAGCCACACTAGGGATGGAGAGATTCACCAATCTGAGCCGGTGGTTCGTTCATGACTTTAGCGATGCAAGGTGGAGCTAAGGGTGGGGCTGTTATGTTTGGAACAGGGCTGGAACAAAGTAATCAGTGTAGCTATTACAGTGGGGCAAAAAAGTATTTAGTCAGCCACCGATTGTGCAAGTTCTCCCACTTAAAATGATGACAGAGGTCAGTAATTTACATCATAGGTACACTTCAACTGTGAGAGACAGAATGTGAAAAAAAATCCATGCAGTCACATGGCAGGATTTTTAAAGAATTTATTTGTAAATCAGGGTGGAAAATAAGTATTTGGTCACTTCAAACAAGGAAAATCTCTGGCTCTCACGGACTTATAACATCTTCTTTAAGAAACTTTTCTGTCCTCCACTTGTTACCTGTATTAATGGCACCTGTTTGAACTCATTATCTGTATAAAAGACACCTGTCCACAGCCTCAAACAGTCAGACTCCAAACTCCACTATGGCCAAGACCAAAGAGCTTTCAAAGGACACCAGGAAAAGAATTGTAGACCTGCACCAGACTGGGAAGAGTGAATCTACAATAAGCAAGTAGCTTGGTGTGAAAAAATCAACTGTGGGAGCAATATCAGAAAATGGAAGACATACAAGACCACTGATAATCTCCCTTGATCTGGGGCTCCACGCAAGATCTCATCCCGTGGGGTCAAAATGATCATGAGAACGGTGAGCAAGAATCCCAGAACCACACGGGGGGACCTGGTGAATGACCTGCAGAGAGCTGGGACCACAGTAATAAAGTAACTCACTACCACGGCAGGGAATCAAATCCTGCAGTGCCAGACGTGTTCCGCTGCTGAAGCCAGTGCATGTCCAGGCCCGTCTGAAGTCTGCCAGAGAGCACATGGATGATACAGCAGAGGATTGGGAGAATGTCATGTGGTCAGATGAAACCAAAGTAGAACTTTTTGGTATAAACTCAACTAGTCATGTTTGGAGGAAGAATAATACTGAGTTGCATCCCAAGAACACCATACCTACTGTGAAGCATGGGGGTGGGAACATCATGCTTTGGGGCTGTTTTTCTGCTAAGGGGACAGGACGACTGATCCGTGTTAAGGAAAGAATGAATGGGGCCATGTATCGTGAGATTCTGAGTCAAAACCTCCTTCCATCAGTGAGAGCTTTGAAGATGAAACGTGGCTGGGTCTTCCAACACGACAATGATCCCAAACACACCGCCCGGGCAACAAAGGAGTGGCTCCGTAAGAAGCATTTGAAAGTCCTGTAGTGGCCTAGCCAGTCTCCAGACCTCAACCCCATAGAAAATCTGTGGAGGGAGTTGAAAGTCTGTGGTGCTCGGTGACAGCCTCGAAACATCACTGCTCTCGAGAAGATCTGCATGGAGGAATGGGCCAAAATACCAGCTACTGTGTGTGCAAACCTGGTAAAGACCTATAGTAATCGTTTGACCTCTGTTATTGCCAACAAAGGTTATGTTACAAAGTATTGAGTTGAATTTTTGTTATTGACCAAATACTTATTTTCCACCCTGATTTACAAATAAATTCTTTAAAAATCCTGCCATGTGAATTCATTTTTCACATTCTGTCACTCACAGTTGAAGTGTACCTATGATGAAAATTACTGACCTCTGTCATCATTTTAAGTGGGAGAACTTGCAAAATTGGTGGCTGACTAAATACTTTTTTGCCCCACTGTAGCTAACTTGGCTAAGCTGAGAAAGGCTCCTTGGATCGGGGTATCCCACCTTCACGGCAGACTGGCTCCTGTGCGAGGCTATAGTCAGGCTGGTCGCCTGCGGAGATCTAATAAATGCTAAATGACCCGCACTTGTATAGCGCCTCTCAGAGTAAGGACTCCAAAGCGCTTTACACTATAGCACATATGTCAGACACGTATTACAGGAGAAAAAAAGGAGAATAAAAATTAAGAAAAATGAATAAACAACAAGAAAACATGAATCCTGAATAGATTTTAAAAACGCTGATTATACCACAAGTAATGAATACCACTGATGCCTTTTATTTAAAACTGACTTGCTCGTGTGCAATTTGGTTATTCC
Source organism: Nothobranchius furzeri (assembly GCF_043380555.1). Classification (NCBI taxonomy): domain Eukaryota; kingdom Metazoa; phylum Chordata; class Actinopteri; order Cyprinodontiformes; family Nothobranchiidae; genus Nothobranchius; species Nothobranchius furzeri. The sequence goes on along the minus strand of NC_091752.1, from coordinate 61,183,545 downwards.
ACATTCAGTGTTAATGCAGAAATAAGTTTGTTTCCAAATTTAAAGGTTGAAAATTGCATATATGTTGATAAAGAAAATGTACAAATTTGCCGTCACTTTTTCAAAAAAATATTAAGTTTGGCCCTCGACTCCGTCCCAGAGTTTCCTTTCGGCCCCGTGTGAGTTTGAGTTTGACACCCCTGCACTATAGTGTATCATTCATCTATTCACACACACATTCACACACTGGTGGCAATGAGCTACGATGTAGCCACAGCTGCCCTGGGGCACGCTGACAGAAGAATATGGACTGGTACTGTGAAATTACTGTATTTTCCGGACTATAAATTGCACTTTTATTCATAGTCTGGCTGGTCCTGTGACTTATATACCAAAGTGACTTATATACCAAATTATGTATACCGCGCTGCTGCGGCTCCGGACCAGGAATGAGCTCCCTTGCCCCGCCATCACCTGCTGGAGACAGTTGTGCACTGCTGCGGGCCAGCTCCGGTCCAGGTTTCAGCTCCTCTGCCCCGTTGGGAGGGTTTCAAACACCACCATCACCTGCTACAGCCTGTGGCGGGGTGCTGCGGGCGCTCTCCCTGCCCGCTGAGAGGGTTTGAAATGCTGCCATCCTCTGCTGGAGACCATGGTGCGCTGCTGTGCCATGGTTGTGTATTCTGTTATTGTTACCGGTATTTGTCTTGCAATGTGAAATGCTTGGTCTCAGATTTTGTAAGAAAAATAATAAATTTCCCCCCAAAATGCGACTTATAGTCCAGTGCGACTTACATATGTTTTTTTCTTCTTCATTGTACATTTTATGGCTGATGCGACTTATACTCCGGAAAATATGGTGCAAGAGCCTCAGACCGCTGTGATTGTAACCAGGTGCCGTGGCCTTTTACATCAGCTCTTGCGCCATGGTCGTAGATAAGTGGGACACTAGCTACATGCTAACCCAAAGCTAACGGAGACTTTCCAGTCTTTCTCAGCAAGAAAAATGCAGTAGAGCTAGTCAAATAAAAAGACACCTCCGGCCTGCTTAGTAACAAAATCATAACTAGGTGAGCTGAACAAGGATATCGGGCTTCGCTGGTCCACCTTGGTGAAAAATCTGCGTGTCCGCCATTGTTGATGTTCCCGTCTCCGGGAGGGACATAATAACCCAAAGCTAACAGTGTTTTTTCTGGGTGTTTTCAGCAAGAAAAATGCAGTTGAGCATCTCAAAAATGAAGCAGCGTCAACAAAAAGAGCTGCAGTGTTTTCCCTGAGAGACCCAGCATGACTACAGCCTCGCTTCGGAGCTGGCCCTGCTGCCCTGGGAGATGGGAACAGGCAGCCGCCTGCTATTTTCAAGCAGGAGACAGGAGAAGCCGGGCACCCGCTCAAGTTTCTTATCCAGCCTCACTAACATTATTGACCTAGCGGTTTAAAGACACATTATTGTCCCCCATTCAACCATTGAAATAAAGTACAGAAATATTATATACTTATTGATAAAAAGAAGCAGAAACTGCTTGGATGGTCTGTTAGTGACCTTTTTTCCAACTAATCCAAACACAGGCAAACTAAAGTTCAGAGTCAAAATGGCCGAACATCTATTAGCGTGAGGCTGAGGCCTTCCTTCGGAGCTATAGCTCTGAATTCACGTGGATGCAGATTAATTATTCAGATTTTTAAGCATTAAATTCCACTTAAACAGAAGAGTTACAAAAAATCCACCCCCTCAGAGTTGTCACGCATGTAAACTAGATCCATTAAACCTAAAATGGGTCTTTGAACCAGACCGTGAACATGTTTATTTTTGCTGTGAAAGTGGGCATTTTAACATGTGAGTCAATGAGGATTTGCTCACTTCTGCTGCCAGACCCTAGGGGATGAGAGTAGAACTGCTATTTTTGCCACTTCTGTGTTGGCTTCATATTTGCTGCAGACTTATGGGAGCTACAACTGACAGCTAAATCACAAAATATCTTTCCTCATGTGTCTCATCAGTAAAAACCAAGGTTACATCGATTACTTGATGGTTTACCTGCTATGTCCTCGTTTTTCTGAGGCTCATTGAACGCACCATCAGTAACTTTTAGTGTTTGTTATCTTAGGGGCCAGGCGGTGCGCAGCCGCAGTTAGAAAAAAATCAGCCATTGTTAGTCATATTGACCCATGTGCTCCCTCTCTTAACTGCCTAAATAAAAATAAACTGCAGACTGTTGACAGTTGCACACATGGAGTCTGTGACATGCTGTCTGACCTCTGCAGCAGCCCTATTCTCTCTCGGGCCAATACAGATAAGCTGATGCACTCTTTTATCACCAGTAGAATAGACTACTGTAATGCCCTGCTTTCTGGTCTTCCCAAAAAGAGCATCTCAGGTTTCAAACTTCTACAAAATTCAGCAGCACATGTCCTGATGAAGACAAGGAGGCGGGAGCACATTACACCAGTTTTAGAATCATTGCACTAGCTCCCTGTATGTTTCAGGATCAATTTGAAGGTTTTATAAATGGTTTTTAAGTGTCTTAATGGTCTTGGGCCTTCTTATCTCTCAGAACTGCTTTTACCATATGAACCCTCACAGCCTGCGCGCTCCTCTGGCAGGCGTCTCCTGGTCATCCCTAAAGTCAGGACACACACTCACAGCTAGGCGTCCTTCCAGTATTACGGCCCTCACCCCTGGAACAAGCTGCCGGAGAACCTCGAGGCCACAGAGAACGTTCATGTTTTTAAGTCCAGGCTTGAGACACACCTATTTAGGTTAGCTTTTATCTAATAATTTACTTTAATTTTATTTCTCATTTTACATGATTATATTTTATTACTGGCTTTGCATGATTTATATGACTATATTTTAGCACTGTTTCATAATTTTTTTATATTATTATTTTACTGTCCACATAATTTTATCAATAATTTATTTTCTTACTTTTGTCGTTTATATTAGCTCTTTTATTTTTATATTTTTACTCATTTTAATCGAGTGTTTTCTCTATGGGGGCCCTCTGCCCCAGGGGTGGTGGTTGACTGTTGCTTCCTGGGTGCTCTACAGGTAGTGTTTAAGTGGAGGTGTATACAATGTATATATCAAAGAGTTCACAAACACTGATTAAGTGAATTTTTGTATCATATTGAATGTATTGATTGTTCAAAAACAATAGAAGATCAAGTACACCCTTCACAGGGAAAGAGAGAGGGGAAAACTGTGGTGATGATGTGGGCTTGTAAATTATTTGTAATGTGTTGAATTGTTTCGAATCAGATCATGAAAAAATTGTTGTCAAATCGTATATTAATTGTCGGGCAGAGACTTTTTGAATAGAATCATATCGGCAGAAGGTTTCACCATATCGTGTCACTGATGACGTATCGAGATACGAATGACATTGGCCTCAGTGGTGGGGATTCACATCCCTAGTACACATGTACAGTACGTGCTGCTTGTGCGCCATCTCTGAGTCTAGTTCTGTTTATCTGACTTTAGTTTCTGTGATTGTTACAGAAACAGATTTTGTTCATTAACGCTTTCTAATGAATCAAGAAAAAAATCAAGATGCTGTTAGGATCCGACAGCAAAATTCATTAAAGAGCAAATTGCAGGTTAAATTTTTTTCTAATTCAATGAATCAGAAATATAAAATCAAATGCTGTCCCAAAAATATTATTTGAAAAGCTAATTGTGGATATTTCATTTTAAAATAGAAAACAGCAGTTTTCAAGAAAAAAATCCTTTCTCTTTTTTCTAAAGCTGAACCTCTGACGTAGTAGCCAAATGGAGTTAGAAGCTAGGCGCTGCCTCAGCTCAGTGTGAAGAGTGGCTAGTTTTAGGGTAGAGAGGTCATGTTATCCAGTGTGTGTGTGTGTGTTTACTAGTGTTGGATTGTGTTCATGTTGATAAACTATACTGTGTGAAGGCTGCACCAACTCTAGCCTGTCTGGACATTCGAGTCCACGGGTTTCCAGATAAGAGAAACAACGCCTCTATCTCCGTGCCTGAGGGCGTTTTGTGTAGCTGAAAAGACGGACTTCTGTAGCCCACATCGGTCGGTACCGGGACAGGGAGGGCCGCGCTGGGCTCTGGAGACCAGTGGAGGGGTTTAAAAAATTTAAATGTGGATTTCTAGAGCTCAGATCATCGTCAGAACCAGGTCAGAACCGACCACCAGAAGAGACATGCGGCTCAGCGTGCCAGCTGGTTTCCGGGTCAGAACTGGATCAGAACCGCTGCCTGGACCACCAGGAGAGGATCATGCACTGCTTTTAAAAATACCAGCTGGACTGGCTCGCTGGTGTCTGGGTCGGATCCAGCTCACAGAAGCCTGCATGAGCTACAGAACCGGATGACAGGCGTCTCTCTCTCTAAGTGCTAAACTACGTTAGGTGAATGGATATTAACGAGTATGAGACAGCTGACAGACACTTATTAGTATTAATATTATATTAACTGACTGATACTATTTTGATTTGGCTGGTACATGATAGTAATCTGTACAATATTGTGATGCTAGCACATGAGTTTAAGCTAGCATTGTTAACTCACCTGCTGCTCCCCTCGATCTCTCTGCTTTGGCCGATGGTTTCTCCCTGTGGTTTGTCTCTGCTCTCTGGACAACTTTATGGTTTTGGTCCATCAGAAGTAGAATTATAAAAATTTAATGTTTCCTCCGTGTCAGAGCCGCATTGGAATCCATGTTTTTCTCTGGATTAAGCTAACAGGACTCCCTCAGATGGTTTGGCAAAAAAAAAAAAATATATATAAAACTTTCTCACAAAAATGACGCTAAAAGCCTAAATTATGTATATATGAGTAAAAAATGTTTTAAACAAATTTCTATTATGTTTCTCTAAACATTGGTTTGTATGCTCTTCAACATTAAAAACAAACTGAAACAAGCTAACTGAAACATTTGAAAGATCAGCAATAAGAAGAAGTAAAGACTGGACATGAAACCAGAACCGGGTCTGTGGGGGAAACTAGAGTACCCGATGGAAACCCACACGTGCATGGGAGAACATGCAGCTCCACTCAGAAAGACCACAGCCGAGTTTCAAACCCGCAACCATCTTGCTGCAAGTGAACAGTGTTAACAACTGCGCCAACATATTAGTGTTAATGTAAGAAATACAAGGTAACATTAAACATGAATCCAGAAAGAGATGAGCCTTGCATGTTTTATCAAAAACTGCAATCGTCCTTTTCAGTTTTTATCTAACTTCATTTTGGATTTCCAGCAGATTCTATGGTTCTGTATTAGAGTCCAAGTAACTTTATTTCTACAATATCATAAATAAACATAGCAATCTCAAACTATTATCGTCGCAATTAGTAGCTGTAGTATTGATTTCAACACACTTAATTATATGTTTGTATCACCTATTGAATAAGATTTTCACTAACCTGCTGATTAAAATCAGGTGTGTTATAGCAGGGAAACAACTAAAACACACTGGATAGTAGTCCTCTAGGACCAGTACAGATGTCCTCTATTCTGTAGCAGCATTTGGATAATCAGTTTGTTACATTTTAGCTAGGCTACATTATAAACATTCTAAAACACACTTGAATTTGTACATTAGAGTTTAATAAAGATGTACACGTGTCTACTAAATGTCATCACTCACTGTCTGATTCTCATTTAATAAATACACTTGGCGTTTTAAATTAGGCTTTAAAGTTTTAGATAAGGGACATTTATTAATAGATTTTTGTTAATAATAATAATAATAACAATAATAATAATAATAATAATAATAATAATAATACATTTTAAGTCAGGCACCTTTATTACAGCCACGGTCACCGTACACTGAAGAATTCACAATTAAACAAACTATTACAACACAATAAAAACAACTAATTAAAAACAACCAGCACAACACAACCATTAGGTCACAATTACACCACGTAGGCAGCTTTAAATTAATGTGTTTTCAGCCTAGATTAAAAAAGCTGGAGAGACGTGATATTTCTAAGTTCAGCCTATAAGGGAGTTCCACAGGAAGGGTGCAGTTCTGCTATAAGCTCGTGGCCCCAGTGTAGTAAGACGATTGTGGGAATATGCAGGTTGACAACAGCAGAAGAGTATAGGATAATCCTCACATTAAGGCAGCACATACACAGAAAGAATAAGATTGTAATTTGAGGTAAAGAAATAAACAAGTTATAGTACAATGGATGTCAGGCTGCCACTGAAGGACTTGTCCATGGTCACTAGGGATGCACCGATCAGGATTTTTGCTGCCGATCACCGATACCGATATCAAAGAATGCTGAACACCGATACGATCACCGATACCGATCACGTGGATTGGCCAGAAATTTTCTACAACATTATAATGAGTGCTACAAACTACATAATCTAGGAATAAAGGAAATGTAACCTAATCTAAAATGGTCTGTATTAGGGTTGTCACTGTGTGAAAATGTAACCTCACGGTTATTGTGACCAAAATTACCACGGTTTTCTGTATTATCGCGGTATATTTTTTTAAAACGTGCTACATTTTCACACAAATAAATAAACCCTGTATGTCAGGAAATATTGTCCTCAGTTTGTGTCAAAAATTTGCCTAAAATGTGTTATTTTGTAATTATGTTGTTTATTTGTTTACATTTTTCCCTTTTAGTCTTTAAAATACCAATATTTGCCGATAACTTCTTATTATATGTCTGTTTGATGTCATCATTTTAAAAATATTAGTTCAGATGATACTCAGTACTCAAGTAGCCTTCTAATCAGATACTTTTTTACCCTTACTTGAGTAATAAACCCTATATCAGGAAAATATCGTCCTCGGTTTGTGTCCTTCCAGTGAGCTTTGCAGATTTGGGAAAATGTCATCAGGCAGTAATCATTGTTAAATTCATAATTATTCTCGGAGAGAGACCAACTCTTATCTGCCCCTGGGAGCCCCGTAATGCATAGCGTCATTTCAATATGGGGGTGTCCGCGACACGGTTTATATGCAGGTAGCGGCGCTGCGGCTGCTTTATATAGCGACTCGTTGCATTCTCCCTCAACCCAAATCCTCGGATCATGCATTTTAGCTAAAACGCTAACGTTAGCTTGCCTTGCGTTGACTGCAGAGTTGTGGGTGATGGTCACGCAGATGTGTCATGAGATTTGCAGCGTTGCTGCCTTTCACAGACTCTTTTTCTGCTCGTGCTGCAAACAGGATAGCCGTCTTCTATAAACTGTCCCTCGGCATTCTTCAAATATCTAAAAGATGCTCGTAATTCCGACTTTGTCTTCTTTGAGGGATAAAAAATGTTCTCCTGAGCGCTGCCGTCTCCTCCTTTGGTCATTATTTCAGCTTTAGCTTCAAGAAAGTTTTGGTTGTAAACAGCAAAGCGAGCATGTGCCGCCGGCAACTTCAGCCGATGATACGGTGGCTGGTAAGGGTCACCGCGCCTACACCGCAGCCACGGTAAACCCACCAAGATAATATAGTTTAAAAAAAAAAGACGGTTATTATTATTGTCAACTTGTTTTTACCGAGGTTTACCGCTACACTGGTTACCGTGACAACCCTACCTGATCGGTCTGCTTTGATCTATTTTGAAAACTC